>NC_143253.1:136774828-137080283 GCF_984573655.1 Nuphar pumila
TGCAGAAAAATGATGGAGTTTCTAATTGCGAAAGAGAAAAAAACTCAGACGACAAGAATAATTAAAAGGCAACGAACGACGTGAGCCCCCCAAGAGTAATATGATGTAAAGACATTTATAACACATTTTATAGACTGTGTATACAAATTTTGTAAGACTGTATACAACTTTTATAAGACTATGTATACAAATTATGTAAATCTCATTGAGTTAAATTAAAAATTCAACAATTATCTTGATTTCAAGAGGAATGTTGATAAATGTTGATATCAAGAGGAATGCTGATATATACTTCCAGAATGGAAAGATTTGTGCTTTCCATCCTTTAACATAGAACACTATGTAAATTGATGTGGTTGTAAATCGCGTTGATGAGATATATGATAAATCGCTTTTACTAAACATGTCAATAAGTTAGACTATTATTTATAGCAAAGGCAAATCATTGTCTCTGACATATATGTCATTGTGTAAAATGTTATAGGATACTATATGGTATAATGATTCAAATATAGTATATATACAATGATTTGTATATGTGAAGGTTAGATGAGACAATGATTTTTACTTTTAATATAGTTTATTTATAGAACAACTTTTTGCGTAATAATTTAACTACAGTATATATACAACAATTTGTATATGTGAAGGCTAGATAAGACAACAATTTTTACTTTTAATACAGTTTTTTTACGGATTTTTTTGTGCAATGATTCAAATATAATATATGTATAACAATTTGTATATGTGAAGGCTAGATGAGACAACGATTTTTACTTTTAATACCGTTTATTCACAGAACTTTTTATGCAACGATTCAACTACAGTATATGTATAACGATTTGTATATGTGAAGGCTAGATGAGATAATGATTTTTACTTTTAATAGAGTTTATTTACATAACAACTTTTTGCTCAATGATTCAACTACAGTATATGTATAACGATTTGTATATGTGAAGGCTAGATGAGACAACGATTTTTACTTTTAATACAGTTTATTCGCAAAATAACTTTTTGTGCAATGATTTAAATACAGTATATATACTGTCACGAGCCTATTTCCTTCAATGGGCCAGCGCGGCGCGACGGTCATTCCTTACCGCCGCAAGCCTACTCGTCAGCTCGCTTGCCGGTCGCGGAAGCTTGTAATCAGAGTGCAAGAGAGCAAGAGAGAATAGAGGGAGAGAAATTGCAATCACAAGAAGCAATCACAATGAGGGTGAACAAAAGAAAGCTCAACGCATTTACTTCATTCACAATTTTGCCTGCAGGCTATTACAGTTCAAGTATACGGGCTGCCCCTTCGGGGTATTGATTCACCTGAACCGGGCAGCTTACATCAGACTCAACAAAAGCAAAACAGACTCTAAGCGCAACTGTACACTGTAAGTCGCAAGGGAACATGCTCCCCCCTTCAAATCATGCGCCGTCCTCGGCGCCATCTGTTTCGTGGTAAGCCCTGACTTCAGCCGGGTAGCGGCTGTTCATTCGAAATGCAGGCTCCCACGTTGGTTCCGCTGTTTCCTCCCACTGCACCAAGTATTTCTTCGCTTGTCCCAAGTAGTTGACCTTGTGGTGAAGGATCCGAATGAGGTGCTTCTCGGCCCGTTGTGCTGCCGGGGCCCTCTGCATGATGGGAGCGCGTTGTGGCACACTGTGTTCCGGGTCTCCATCATCTGGATGGAACTGCTTGAGGTTGCACACGTGAAACACCGGGTGCACCTTGAAGTCTGGGGGCAACTCCAGCTTGTATGCCAGCTTTCCCACCTTCTTTGTGATGGTGAAGGGTCCCTCATACTTTCTGAGTAGTCTGCGGTGCCGCCCGCGGAAGATGCCTGTGCGACCAGGATATAACTTCACCAACACTTGGTCCCCAACTTGGAACCTTGCGGACCGACGGTGTTTGTCAGCCCACTTCTTCATTCTCTTTGCCGCTTTGTGTAAAAATGCCTTCGCCAACTCATTCTGCTCGTGCCAGTCGCGAACAAACTGATAGGCGAAGGATGGCCTTCCTTTTTCTTGTGCGGCAAGCGTGTGCGGGGTAAGTGGCTGCTGCCCCGTGGCTATCTCAAATGGGCTGTGGCCTGAAGACTCGCTCTTCTGCAGATTATAACAAAACTGATCCAATTTTTACCCAATTTTTCTGATTGGCACTAACAAAGTGCCTAAGGTACTGCTCCAGTATCTCGTTGATACGCTCTGTCTGTCCATCTGTCTGCGGATGAAAACTTGTTGAAAACAGCAACTTAGAGCCAAGTAGCCGAAATACTTCACGCCAGAAGTTGCCCGTGAAGCGAGCATCGCGATCACTCACAATGCTTTTTGGTATGCCCCAGTGCTTCACCACATGCTTTACGAACAACTCTGCAGTCTTCTCTGCAGGGCACTCCTTGGAAGCTGGGATGAAGGTGGCATACTTTGAGAAACGATCCACCACAACTAAAATAGAACTGAGGCCCTCTACCTTTGGCAGACTAACAATAAAGTCCATGGAGATGCTATCCCAAGGACATTCTGGAATTGGTAGAGGCTCAAGGAGACCGACAACCTTCTGGTTTGTCCCCTTATCTTGCTGGCAGATGAGGCATGTCCGCACATACCCCTCAACATCGTCTCTCATCTGCGGCCAATAGTAGCCGCGCTCAAGGAGTGCTAAGGTCCGCTCCTGACCAGGATGGCCGGCCCATAGTGTATCATGGCACTTCTTGAGTAACTCTCGGCGAAGGCTTCCCCACCGTGGTACAAAGATGCGTCCCCCTTTTGTTACGAGGAGGCCATCCTGTAGCCAAAATCGCCGAGTCTTCCCTGCCTGCGTCAGAGAAACAAGGTGTTGTGCGGTCGGATCCTACTGCGTACCCTCGCGGATGCGACTCAACAATGCACCCTCCAAATGCACTTCAGAAGACTCCGCATGTGCAGCTGCTAATTCAGCCCTACGGCTCAGGGCATCCGCCACAACATTGGTCTTTCCGACCTTGTACTCCAAGGCAAAGTCGAACTCAGCCAAAAACATCTGCCATCGAGCTTGTTTAGGCGTCAACTTCTTTTGTGTCTGAAAATAGCCCGTGGCCACGTTGTCTGTCTTGACGACGAACTCGGCACCCAAAAGGTAGTGCCGCCAGGTCCTGAGGCAATACACAATGGCGGTCATCTCACGTTCGTGCACTGTTTAACGCCTCTCTGCATCCTTCAGCTTACGACTCTCATATGCGATCGGATGACCGTCTTGCATAATAACTCCGCCAATGGCAAAGTCTGAGGCATCAGTGTGGACTTCGAAGGGTCTCGAATGATCAGGCAGTCGCAGCACTGGCTCCTTCACTAAGGCTTTCTTCAAGCCGTCGAAGGCATCTTGGCACGCTCCTGTCCAGAGCCATACCCGATTCTTCTTTAACAAATCTGTGAGGGGCGCAACAATAAGGGAATAACCTTCGATGAAACGCCGATAATAGTTTGTCAAACCAAGGAATGACCGCAATTCTGGCACTTTGCTTGGCGGAACCCATTCCTGGATGGCCCTTATCTTCTGCCCATCCATACGCAGCACACCACGCCCCACAACGTGGCCAAGGAAGTTGATCTCCTCCTGCCCGAAGAGACACTTCTCTCGTTTGACACAGAGGTCATTATCCTTCAGCACCTGAAACACTGTTCGCAAGTGCCCGACATGTTCGTCCATGTTGCTGCTGTAGATCACGATATCATCCAGGTAGACTACCAGAAACTTGTCTAAGGATAGAAGATCTGGTTCATTAAAGTCGTGAAAGTGGCTGGAGCATTTGTCAACCCGAATGGCATTACTAGAAATTCGTAAGCACCATAGCGGGTGACGCAAGTTGTTTTCGGCTCATCACCTTCGGCAATCCTCACCTGCCAGTAACCCGATCGCAGATCTAGCTTGGAAAAGATACGGGCACTGCCTAGCTGATCGAACAAGTCTGCTATCAATGGCAATGGGTACTTGTTCTTCACCGTGACCTTGTTCAAGGCACGGTAATCCACACATAACTGTTTAGAGCCATCATGTTTCATCTGAAAAAGGACCGGGGCACCAAATGGGGCTTTTGATGGACGAACAATGCCTGCGTCCAACATCTCGTCTAACTGCCTGCGCAGTTCCTTCAGCTCAGCTGGCCCCATACGATATGGAACCATTGCAGGAGGCTTCGCTCCCGGGGTCAACTCAATCTTGTGGTCGACCTCGCGTCTTGGCGGAAGACGCTTTGGCAATTCCGGGGGCATCACCCCCCGAAACTCCTCCAATAGTGGGGCTAGGGTCGGTGGCACTGCTGCTTCCACCTTCCCTTCCTCTGCGCGCACTGCCACTAAGAGTGTCTGCTCCCCATTCTTGACACCCTTCTTTAGTTGCATTGCCGATAACACTGAAGACTTGCCTTTCTGCATAAGGCACTTCACTGTGTGAGACAGGTCTGACTCCATGATCGTCAGCGTGTTGAATTTTGGCAACATCATAACATTCTGGCTTCGCAGAAACTCCATACCCAAAATCATCTTGAAATCGTCCAGGGGCACCACAGAGAAGTTGGCTTTACCGACCCAACTTCCCACTTGAATAGCCACATCCCTTGCTTCACCAAGGATGGGCTTGGCCTCAGAGTTTACCGTTTTAATGGTCCTCTGCTTTGGCCCATGCTTCAAGCCCAACCGCTCTGCCTCTTCCCGCGAGACAAAGTTGTGTGTGGCTCCGGAGTCTATCATTGCTGAAGTAGACTTTCCATTCATAATAACTTCAGTGTACATGAGTTCCTTGCTGACATGCATGTTTTTAGCTGCACAACTTCTGGCTACATTAATCGATCGCATGGCGCCCATCCTCGGTTGCATGGTCTCAGTGTCACTGCATTCAGTATCACTGCATTCTTCATGTGCAGCATTGGTTTGCCCGTCGTCCTTTACAAGGCGCTTTGGGCATTGCCGGGCGATATGTCTATCACCACAGAACCAACATGTCACAACCGCACCCTTGTTGTTGTTGTTATGCTTTGTGTAGTTCTGTTTCTTTTCGGATTGATGGTGTGTCGACGCCTTACCTTTATCGTTGCGCTGCTCATCCTTCTTGCCTCCGTGGTCAGGCTTCTTTCCAACTTTGGTTGATGGGGTGAAAGGCTTGCGCTGAGTGTCAACTAAGCGCTCAGCCGCCACATATGCATCTTCCAAAATACGGGGGTTGCTCCTTTCCACTTCAGACTGTGCCCATGGTTGAAGTCCCACAATGAACCAGTTGAGCATGTCGTCTTCTGGCATGTTAGGTATCTCCAGCATAAGCTTCTGGAACATTCTGACATAGTCTTACAACGAACCAGTATGTTTGAGCTCACGAACCATCCGGTAAGCCTGTCTCTACGCATTTCTTGGCATGAAGTAGTTGCGCAACTCTACTTTGAAGTTGTCAAAGGTGACTATCACACATTGACCCCTCTCCATGTCATTGCGCTTCCGCCTCCACCAAGCGATAGCATCACCATCAAGTAAGGCCGCTGCAACCTTGATCCTCAGATCTTCGAGGGTCACATTCTGGATATCCAAGTAGTCTTCTACTTGGAACAAGAAGTTCTTAATGGCCTTGCTGTCGCGAGAACCATTGAATTTTGCGGGTCTAGGTACATCAATATTTGATGGTCTCTCACCATTTCCGCCATTCAGGGTCACCGTCCGCTGCAACGTACGGTTTCTCAACTCAAGATCGGCCACTGTAGTCGTCAACGAAGTGACCTGCCCCATTAGTAAGTTCACCTGCTCTTGCAGGCTCGCCACCACATCATTCAATCAATTGAATGATTCACATGCACGTGAAATCGCTTCATCACGCGAAGTCACATCTTCCACCAGCTTGTTAACAATTGCAGCCAACTCTTCTTGGCCCCGAGGTGAACCCATCTCCTCAGCTTCGGCAACTGCCTTGCCTCTGGTGTTGCGCAAGTGTTGATAAGGCACCACGATGTCTTGCTCACAAATCGCAGCTTGTCGGCGTGTCTGTCGACACCGACTCCGGAGTCCCTTCCCCAGCACGAGAACGGGCTCTGGTACCACTTGTCACGGGCCTATTTTCTTCAATGGGCCAGCGTGGCACGACGGTCCTTCCTTACCACCGCAAGCCTACTCGTCAGCCCGCTTGTCGGTCGCGGAAGCTTGTAATCAAAGTGCAAGAGAGCAAGAGAGAATAGAGGGAGAGAAATTGCAATCACAAGAAGCAATCACAAAAGAAAGCTCAACGCATTTACTTCATTCACAATTTTGCCCGCAGGCTATTACAGTTCAAGTATACGGGCTGCCCCTTCGAGGTATTGATTCACCTGAACCGGGCAGCTTACATCATACTCAACAAAAGCAAAACATACTCTAAGCGCAACTGTACACTGTAAGTCGCAAGGAAACATATACAATGATTTGTATATATGAAGGTTAGATGAGACAATGATTTTTACTTTTAATACAATTTATTTATAGAATTATGTAGCTGAAGAATTCACATGTGATCCTTGTGTTATATTATTCACTTTTGAATTAAACTGTGTCTGTCATAAAACAAAACAATATAAGACACTACATTAAGTTTAACAAGAAATACAAGCATCCTCTCGATATTGATTACATACCAAAAGACTTGTAAAACGGATGTCATCATTTCACTCAAACTGGTCAAAAGGATTGAAGGTTTCAACGTAATAGTGCACGTCTGTAGGGTATTGCTGCATGTTGAAAATTATACAAGTTAGATATTGATAAGTTGCACATAATGTAATTTACATGAGAAGCAATATAATATATTACATACTTGTTCATGCGAAGGGCTTGGTTGCTTTTGCTTAGGGGTTGGTTTTTTCTTAGATCTTTTCTTGCCAACCAATTCTAGTGCACCCTTTGTCCTTTGACGACTGCGATGAGAGGCAGGTTTTCTTTTGATACTATTCGTTAGGTGAATTTTTCCATCATAATCTATAATGTTGACTCCTGACTTGTTAAAGATGATGTTTACACTTCAGCGCAACTTCTCATGTGGATCAAGGGAAGCATGATTTTCACCTTTGTTGTTCGCTCTCATTTTTTTAGACTAATCTTCATGAGCTGCAACAGACTGATGGTGAATTATCTTAACGTTTTTAAGTAACTCCCTTGACACTTTTCTCATGCATACATAGACTTCTTCATTTTTTGATGTCAAATCTGCAACATGCATAAGTGACCTACATAGTTGTTGGTAACGGGAGGCTATGTGGCACTTCTCATCAACACCAGATGAACTGACATTATCTTTATATATCCAACAGTTCAATGTTTGCTTGTCGCATCCATCTTCGCATTAAATATGACTTTGGTATTTCTTGTATATTTTTCTTGATTAAGTGTCTTTAATGCATGACGACATAAAATACCTTTGAATTCATACATTTTGCATGTACATTCAACTATTTAGTTGTCAACAGTGTACGTATCATGTGCTTCTTGCCTTTTTAAATATTCTTTACCCTCTCATATAATATGGTATTTGTGTATATTTGTGATCATCGCAAAATTTTTCCTCTCGTAATGTTCTCTCTTTTCCCTCTCTTTTCCTTTCTAACCTCTATTCTCTCCTTTTGAAGAGAGAAAAATAAAAGAAAGAAAAGAAAAAGAGAGAAGAGAAGAGAAGTGAGAAGAGGAACTCTTTTACGCGGTCTCACTTGACCTTAATTTGAAAAGATTTAAAAGATTACTCGCCTCCATTTTTGAAATATTTGCGGGAAAATTTGGGAGACGGGATCCGCTCGTCGGTACGAGGTTCGACCGTTCCTGGCGCCTTTACCAGGGGTAATCGAACCAAGGGTCGAATTTTATGCCTTTTGCTTTGCAAAGATTTTATCTAAGTATTTATCCTCAATATAAATGCACAATGAATCATGCTTGTGCAAATGCAAAGATGTATGATCTTTTTGAAAATGTTTTGAAGAATTCCCAAGTGAATCTGATAGAGTGAAGAAATGTTTTCCAACTTAGAACTTAAGATTAAAGTTCTAAATTTTTAGAATAATCAAGAGCTTGGGAAAATAAATCTGGAAGTTGATTTTGAAGTTTTGAGATGAAAAGATAATGAAGAAAATTTTCAAAGTCATAAATGGACTTTGAATTTTTAGATGTTTGAACTTGGATGAATATTTGGAATGGAATTGAATTCTAATTTTGAAGTTTTGAATTTAGAAGGAAATGTGGGAAATCTAAAGGAATTGAGGAATGGGATTTGGAACAGTTGAAATTTTCAAGATGAAATCCGAATCCAAGATCCGGATTCTGAACAGAGTTTGAATTTTGAATTTAAGATGAGAACTTGATTTGAAATTGGGAATGAAATGGAATTGGTTTTGAAATTTAAAGTGGGATTTGGATTTGGAATTTGGAATTGGATTCAAGATTTGGAATCCAACATGGTATTTGGATCTGAAATTTCAGATTCAAGATAGGGTTGGACTCTGGATCCTAAATGGAATTGGATCTGAAGCTAAGATCCAAGGTGAATTTGGAGTCTGGATCCTAAAGGAGAATTGGATCCGAAGTCTGAGATCCAATATGAGTGTTGAATCCTGGATCCTAAAGAGGAATTGGATCTGAAGTCTGAGATCCAATATGAATGTTGAATCCTGGATCCTAAAATGGATTTGGAGTTACATTCAGAAGATGAATCAAGAACTTCCAAGCTTTAAATTGAACTTGAAAAATGAGATTTTCGAATGCAAACGAATTTCAAGATCAAATTAGACCTTGAATTTTTGAGTTTGGAATTTAGAAGATGAATCAAGAGTCTCAAAGCTAAAATTGAATTTTGAGTTTGATTAGGGTTTTGAATATAGAATGAATTTGGAATTTTCAAAGTCAAATTGAACTTTGAAGTTTGATTTGAATCTGAATATAAAATGAATTTGAAATCTCAAAGTTAAATTGAACTTTGAGATTGAAAATAGAATTTTGAAAAGTGAAAGGATGAATTGGATTTGATAAGGATTGAAGATAGATTGAGGAAGATATTTACATTTACTTGGAGTTTCTGAAAAATGAATTTATGAAAGTATGATGTAATTCTATCCTAAATGATGAATGAATTTAAATTTTTGAATTTTGGATTTTGAAAAGCTATTTCATTCTTTAAATGAATTAAAACAAGATTGAGGATATAATACATCCTTGACTATGGTCATTGAATGTATTATATAATAATCTATATTTAAATTCAAGAGAAGAATAAAATACATTTGGTGCTTTTATAGAATTTAAAATGAAATTAACTCTCAATATACCCTGACTATGGCCATTGGTATATATTGGGTCAATTTTAAGTTAAATTCTAATAAAAGGAAAAAATATTTAAGGAAATATGATGAATTTTGAAAATGGATCCAGTGTGGATCCAATGTTGTTTCGTAAAAGATAAAATGCTAAGTTTTGTCCACACCCTGACTATGGCCATTGATGTGGATCATCAACTTAGTATCAATTACCTCTTACGAAACGGTGCGCGGGCCGTTCGTGTTTCACCATTGTGAGAATTTTGAGGAAAAAAGGAAGAAATGCATGAAATATAAGTAGTTTAATGCTTTTTATAATGCTCATTCATTCTATCTTATTTATTTACAACAATTGGATTTGAGAACATCAAATATTTTTTTATCCCAACCTTCCTTATATTCCTACCAGAGAGAATTTGCACAAAAGGAGATTTAAAATATGAATGAAAATGACTATCCAAAATCTTACACAAGGTACTTAGTTTATATTTGAAGGAGAAAGGCATATGGTCTACCCTGTATTTATAAGAAACATATATATATATATATATATATATATATATATATATATATATATATATATATATATATATATATATATATATATACGCGTATGTACAAAGAGAAAAGGAATTTACAGTGGTTCCTGTGAACTACTGGTAAAAGAATGATAAAAATATGATGATTATGATAGTTCAAGAATGAACTATCATAAAGATAAGAGAAGTATTTACAGTGGTTCCTGTGAACCACTTGTAAAAGAATGATAAAAATATGGTAATTATGATAGTTCAAAAGTGAACTATCATAAAAAGAAGAGAAGAATTTACAGCGGTTCCTGAGAACCACTTGTAAGAAGAATGACAAAAATATGATGATTATGATAGTTCAAGAATGAACTATCATAAAGATAAGAGAAGTATTTACAGTGGTTCCTGTGAACCACTTGTAAAAGAATGATAAAAATATGGTAATTATGATAGTTCAAAAGTGAACTATCACAAAAAGAAGAGAAGAATTTACAGCGGTTCCTGAGAACCACTTGTAAGAAGAATGACAAAAATATGATGATTATGATAGTTCAAGAATGAACTATCATAAAAAGAATGAAAAAGGGGTTACAGTGGGGATTTGTTATGAACATCATATTGTTGTGGCACTTGGCGCGATTATGAACACGTGATGAATCACCGCAGTGGTATTGTGAAGGTGGCTGTAAGAAATTACAACAACTGCTGTTGATATGAATAATGGTGGTGGCTGTATATTAGTAGATGTAGTAGTGCCATGGTGACAGCATGCTGAAGATGGCGACAATGCACCATAAGTGGGAACTACACAGCAATGCAGAGGTGTTGTTGTAAGTGTAATAAACGATGAGACGAAGCAGCAGGTGGCTGCTCGTGTACAGGCACTTAACCATGTAATGCATTGTGAACAACAGCAAGTGATTCTGTATGATAGTGAAGGTGCTGGCGCGATTTGGCGCGTGCTGGGTGGTTATAACAGTGTAAGGGTGCTGAAACAGGGAAAGTAAATGGGCTAATAATAGTCATATGGTGTGGGAATGCAGGTGAATCATAGTGGTGTAGGGAAGCGGTCATGGCCGAGGATACAAAATCACTGAGTCCAAGACAGAATTTTAAACATGGAATTTCCATAATGATAATGACAATTACACTTTCACTATATACACTTTTACTTAATTTTTGGGCAGATAGATGAATCTTTAGATATACAGAGAATCATGGCAAAGTGTAGACAAAAAGAAAAAAAAAAAAGTTGGGATATACTTACCTTTGACGAATGACCCTTAACTTGGCCTGTGATAAAATATCTATAGTCATAGGCCATCATATCCCAGACGCTTGCTACTCTGCTTGAACATTTCTCAGATTATGTAAAGAGCATAAGTTAATGATCTAAGAGTTACAGTGATATATATATATATATATATATATATATATACAGCGAGAGAGAGATTAGTTAGGATCCAAACCTGAAGCGATAAATGAGTAGATGGAGTTACTGTCAGATTTAGATACTGATAATCATTGCCTACTTGGGTTCCATGGCATGAGCGCATAAGAGCCATTGATGGGGGGAAATACTCATAGGAGAGAAGGGCAAACTAACTTAAAACTACTATGTCAGAGACCAAACAGTTAATGAACAGGCTCAGTGAAATGCAAACCCATTTCCTTCAAAAGATTACCAGATTCCTCCTAAGACAAATACAAGACACAAAACTCTAGACTTTGATCGAGCATCCATGCAACAAATCTTGGGAAGCCGATTACACCTTTTAGGCACACTATGCTTCAACCATGGATCTGTCAGAATGACTTGAACTCCTAGGGAAGTTAATGAGTGCTTATAATCACTCAAATGGCAGACTAACTGTATACTGAAATGCCAAGAGTTGTTGTGGAAAGAGCAATTTAGCGGGTGGTTGATGCAAAGTTTGACATGCTGGTGATGGTACAACGTCATTGTGTATTGATAGTATAATGAACATGCAAGACGAAAAAGGGAATGACATATTGTGCAGCTAATGCTAACAAAGATATGGAGCTGGAGGTTGGGAGCAGGGGAAATGTGCCACCATATGTTCAAGCTTTCTGTAAGTGGCACCATAGCAGTGTAGTGGTAAGTGACAGGGGTGATGCACAATGGGATGTTATGTAGGTGATTAACTATCGCAAATCAACTTAGTATTCTAGTTACGAAATCATTGAGTGAATCTAATATCAAACTAAGGAAGTTAGTTAAAAAAAAAAGAAAAAGAACTAATTGAATCTCATTACTAAGTGTTCTGATTATGAAATACTTAACAACTAGCTTAATTACTTGCTAATAACCAGTTAATTACTTAACTAGACAACTAATCAACTTTTCCTAACTAATGACCAACAATTTGTTTAATTAGTCAACTAACGATATTGACTAACCAACACTAAAGATTATATTGAGAATTAAAACAATAGAGATCAGCAAAGAATACAGATAAGGAAAAGAAAAAAAAAAAAAGGATTTCCTGTTCAAACTTAGCAGTAATCAACAATGCTTAACAAAACTAATTCAACGATACTGAAATTGCAATAAGCTCTTAACATCCAAAATCGTAGTGAGATTAGATTACTCACCAGAACTTCGAATGATAGCGGGAATCCAAATATGTATCGGAGATCAACAGCAAATCATAACAGAGGTCAAATGGAAAGTGATTCCAAAGATCAGTTAATATAACCAGATGCGTACCCCCAAATTTGCTCGAGCTCCTTCAGACACTGTTTAAGTGAAATGTTGGGTCGACAAATATAGCATTCAATAAGCCTGCAACTACCACTGCATCACAAACCTAAAGGTGCTACTGATTTAGATCACCTTCGGCTTTGATAATAAGATGATCCTTTCAGGCAGGAAGTCTTCTATTTGGACAACATAATTGGAGAAAATAACCATTCATATGACCATTTCCACAGGACATTCGGGTTAACCAACTTCTCTCTAATTTCTACAGCAACAAGAACACATGCTATTAAATCCTAAGGAACAAAATTATAATGAATCAACTCTCCCATGCGACAATTGCAGGGAATGGCTAGAGGCACTAGGAAACTAACTGTAGAAGTTACAGATGTGGATACTAAGAAGTAGCATCTGATGATGTCAAAATTACATACAGGCAAAAAGGGAAAGAAAGAACTATTGAAACAAATGCAATAGCTAGATTAATGACAAGTCAGACCGATGCACAAAAGAAAAGAAAAGAAAAAAAAAAGAGAAAGATTAAGTAAAGACTGAAAATCAAACTGGAAAGGAACCTCAAACCCCTAACACAGCAAGGCAAAACGATGTAAATACCTCTTGTGGTTTATATCCAACAAGACTGAAACGATATAAATTCAGAAACACAATTGGAAGCAGCGCAAACTGGAACTTAAAATACATAACGAAATGGGAAATCAGAATAAAACAGAAAAAGTGTCCTGCTATACATGGGATGGCGATGACAACGATGGAATAACTAATTTATAAAAGATCAGAACAAATAAGATGATACTGAAAGAAATGTAACCCTGGAAAGGGTGAGATTCTGTCGCAAAATGCAAGTCGACGCTGCCACAGGCAGATCGACATTGCATCCAATTCTTTAATAAAAGAAAATAATAAAAGAAAACCTAAAAGAAAAGAAAGGAAAGGGGAAATATGAATTTACAAAAAAAAAAGGGAAACAGAGTGAGGGAATGTCTACTCACGATTTGAGATGATCGGGTGATGCTTCCCCTGTGCGGAGGAGGATTCTTTCCTCTCGCTTCATAGATGGGGCTGGCTTTGCTGCAGGGCCGGTCTTCCTTCAGTGATGCCAAGAAGGAGAAGAAAGGGGGAGAAGAAGAAGAAGCAACGGAGGGGTGAAGGATGGATCCAAGAGGAGAGACCTGTGTGGTCTTTTTAAAGGGAATGAAGGAAGGATCGCGAGGGTCGTTTGTTGAAGATGAGCGGCTGGGAAAGAGGGTGCGCACATGGAGGAGGTGAAGGTGGAGGGCGAGAGCCTGTAGAAGGAGAGGGCGGCTGGGCGATGAGGGTTTCCCAGCGTGAACGAGAGGGGTCGATTAGGGTTTAAAAACTTTTTTTTTTTGGTTTTTCCAAAAAGAGGCTCCCTTAACAAAATTTTCATAAAAAAATGGTTTAAAAATGATTTTTTTAGCAAAAATCGATTTTAAATTTAAACTCATTCATTTTTCTTTGAAATTTTCCATTTTTTTTTTGGTCTTTGTTTTATTTTTTCTATTTTTTTGTATAAAAATCCTAAGATTTACGAGGAATAGAGATTTTAAAACTGATTTTTTTTTTTGTATTTTTTGCAAAGATATTTACAAAAGAGAGTTTTCTGAGAATTCGGGTTCTTATTTTTGAATTTTTTCTCCAAGAGGGGATCGGATCCAATTTGGATCAAAATTGGGTCAGAGCTAAGACTTTGGGTCCGAATTCTAACGAATCCAAGGGATGAATGAAATTTTTGGTTAAAAATTTACCCGATTATTCAGAGGGCGGAGGTCAGGGGCAAAAAGGTCATTTTTAGATTTTTTGGAAAATTTAGGGTGTTCACAATATTCTTGGTTTGCATACGTTCTTCTATGTTGCAATTCATGACCTGTATAACCTCCTTCTTAATCCATTTAAATACAGTTAGTGTATACAGATCTATAGGTTGCATCAATATTTTCATGCTCAAAGTTATAGGGCATGTGTTAAAGCATTTCACATCTTGTTCAAGCTCATTCTATCTAAGACCATATACAAATAATTCATAATGTTCTATGAAGCGAAACATTGTTAAACATTAATACAAGATTTTCTTCAGTGTGGCATGCATAGATTCAACTCTTTATGTGCTTATCATACATGCATAAAAATATTGTCTTTCATATGCCAATGCCCACTTCTCTTTGTTTGCATATAAATTTTGTAACCACACAGTCTTCAAGGTCGTACATCTGAATCATTTCTTTCCAATTAGATATAAAGGTGACCTTGTCTACGCTCTCAAGTACACACCTTGTAAACTTTTTATCAAACCCTGTCTTCTAATTAAATATGTGTCTTATGTTCTTTGTTATATTTTGAAGGATATGCCACAAACATAGGCGATGATGTGTATCTGGTCATACATGAGACACTGCAGTCGTAATTGCGTGATCACCACCTATAAGTACAACTTCAGAATGCTTCTCATTCATTGCTTGTGTAAATACTCTGAACAACCACTCAAAGGTTTCCTTGGTCTGGTCATATAAAAAAGCACCACTTAATATGCAACTCAGTGAGTGATGGTTCACTCCGACAAATTACGCAAATGACCACTATTTAGTATTAATCTTCACTGATGTATAAAAAATAAGCACATCATTGAAGCATTTATAATCTACTCTTGACTTTGAATATGCCCAAAACATATTCACAGCATATCCATCTTCATCCAGTTGCGTTTCACTAAAAATCAGAGTCATTGCTTGATTTCTTCTGTAAGTAATCAACCAAAGAACATATTTATCCATTCTTTATGTTATTTGTCATCTTCTTTCTCAAGTGGTTTCTTAGATCCATAGGTGTGAATGGCATATTCTCGCGACCACCATCTATGTGTGTGCATAAATTGTATGTCTTCCTTGGTGCAATGTCAGCGCTATCAGCTATTTCAGCAATTACAGCTTGCGCTTCAGTTACTTTATAATGTGACCTTAACATAGGAGTCATAAATGAAGCTACTAATTCATGGTTATGAGCACTGATTAAAGTGTGAACTACATATTTTTCATTCAAAAGTCTTCTTAACACCATTCTCGTTGGACAACCATATCTTGAATCTTGCTTGCTTCTTGTTGGCTTTTCACTTGACTTCTTCCAACCTTCCTTAGAACAAACATATGTCTTTATCACCATGACACCCTTTGCATTTTTTGATCAAGAATACCTTTTAACACTGAAGCCAAGTTTTAAGACATAATCATTATAAAATTTGTATGCAGCTTCCTTATTATTAAATTGCATTCTTTCTATGGGAATAGAGTCTAGTGTACTATCATGATCGTCTACCTCATTATCGAATTGCATTTTTTCTACTGAAACATTCAAGTCAAGTGTGAATCAATTGCTTGCACCCTTCTTATCATGTGCATCATTAGTGCACTTGTTCACTTCTTTAGGTGCAGCATTAGTACAAATGTTCACTTCTCCATAACTTTCCAATGATTGAGATACATCATCTTCACTGCAACCAGATGATAAGCTCACCACTGTCATAAGCAAGATATTAATTTATGTTAGCCAGTGCATATGTTTACTCTGATTTATTTAAGATGCATATAACAACGAATATTGATTAGTTAAGCAAGTTAAAGAAATGATTGAATGAATCACAGTATAAAAGCAACAGCGATTTGTTATTTGTTTATACTATGCATCGAGTTGTTATTTACTATGCCAATAAAAAAATTAATTTATCGTATATGTGTGTTAATGATAGTGATTCACGTGACAGCGATTTAATTATATCTATGACAATGTGAAGCAATTTTAATAGAAATCGCTAAATGAGTAGCGATTTGAATAAACAAATCACCACCGCAAGCGCGCAACAATATAAATTTCACACGCACATGTTTTAAAATCATACTACAAATATCTTACAAATCAACACTAGAAAACACATAATATCTTACAAATCGATATAATATCGCATAATATATTACAAATCGATATACATATCACATAATATATTACAAATCGATACGCCAATTCAGCATAATAGCTTACAAATTGATATTAACAAACAAAACAATATCTCACAAATCGGTAGTATGTTACTACAACCACGATTTGTGTTACATTGCATATACTGAGTGAATAAACGATACTGAATGGGGTAGAGTCCCTTCCTCACATCTGTAACCAAGCATTGTTGTCAACAGGTCTCAACGTCTTACAAATATCTTTAATTTTTCAACTGTCGAAAAGCCAACATCCACCTACAATAACAAAACAATGCCTTAATGGCACTTACGATGACATACGTTCTTCAATAATAGAATGATGACATGGAAAGGTACTCACGATGCCTTAATGGCATTTATTGGAATATTTGTGCATCATTGTTTTTTTCCATACTGTCTAACAAAAATAAAGAAGAAGAGAAGACTGTAAAAAGAGATGGCTGACAAATCTTCCTATGATGCCCACCAATGATCAAACCAGTTGATAGATTTATAGTTATCTCCATGAGGTAGGAACGAACCCAAGAATATTTTGTAACATAAGGCAGGAACAAGAAGGCAATAATGTGTTGTAACATAAGCTAAAAACCAAGGCAGACCTCGACTCACGAGAATGTGCAAAGCTATTTACGGGAAGACATTTCCGGCAAACACATATCTATCTTACGGGAGGATATTTTTGTCAAACACATATCTATCTTTTTAGATGTTATTTATCTTTTTTATATGTTATTTTATTATAAAATCATCATGAAAAATATTGGCATATGAATTATTGCAGGTCCCAAGATATTCCTCCATACACCCCTGAACGCACGAATTTGTCTTTGGGGGAGAACACACAACACCCTCTCTTTTTTTATGGACCCTCCCTCTAAGCCTTCTCTGATTTTCCAGCGCCAACCATCACCTCCTTTCATTCCTCTTGTTGTGGCTCCCATTCACCTTCCTAGAATTTGGTTGGCAACCCCTACAAACATGGACATTTATAATCGGTCCTCCATCACCACCCAAACCAGCTTCTCCCAACCGTCTGATTCTCATAAACCATCTCCATGCATACCCTTTTTTGAGCACCACGTGGACATTGTGGGACTCAACAAACCATCTACCACCTCTACCCACCTTGTCTCCGAGATTTGGGTCAACCTGGGATGTTTGATCTGTCTCGATCTAGACCTAATGCTTGGGAACCCAACCCTTGACCTACTATAACCTGTCTAACCTGATACTGAGCCTAATTCCGACCTCACCTAGCCTGAAATCTGGGATGGCATGGACCTACAATCTGAAACCCAAGCTTACTCAAATTGGGTTTCTGATGCAAACCTTGAACTGGTTGAACATGTATTCAACGTTGAACCAGTTATGCTAGCTTCTGTCACCTCACCGAACTTTTCCCTTTCGGCCAGCCATTCTTGTTTTAGCCCTGGAGTCACATCCCCTTTCCATCCAGTTTTTGCTATGGGTGGGCATCCTCCCTCTATAAATCTGCCTCAATGGTTTTCCACAGCTGACATCCATCATCGAGTAGGGGGTGGCTCCATGGACCAGCATCGGTGCCCCCTCTATCTGTGCTCGCCTAACTCCCCCCTCCCCTTGGAAGTGGCCTCTTCTCCTTCTTCGACCTCAAGTACTGGTTTGATCTCAGGTTTGGCTGCAGCTGGCATTTGCCCCAATTCTTCGACACCTATGAACTATGCCCTTCACAATGAACATGAGCATGATGAAGATGTGCATACCCTAAATAAGGTTCTAGCGGCGATAAAACTGAAGTTTGCAAGTGCGCCATGCTCCTCAATTCTATCGGACTTGAAGACAACTAAGAAGAGGGTCCTAACTAGGTTTATGATGGGCTCTCGCTCTCGCAAGTGAGGTAGGTCCATTTTTGGCAGGATAAGGCAAATCTAGTTACTCATAAAGATAATGATGTGGAATGCCCACAGTTGGGCGACCACGATAAAAGGCTCGCTATTGAAAATGTTGTTAGAAGGAATAAGCCAAATATTATTTGTATCCAAGAAACAAAGATGTCAGTCTTGGATAAGTCACTTTTTGAGGAGCTTTGACGGAGATGCTAGCATGTGGTCCTTTCTTCGTCAAGCCATTCCATCTGAATATTGCTAGCTTTGAGGGATGGCTTGGATGGTGTTGTAACGCATGTAGGGAACTACTCTATTTTGGTCCTTTTCTCTGATAGGAGGGTAGATCACAACTTCCTTGTAACTTCGGTTTGTGGTCCTTGCACGAGCATGCTCAATAGAAGCTTTTGAGAGGAATTAAATAATCTTCATGAGTTTATTGATTCAACCGCCGTAAAGGATTGGTGTGTTGGAGGGGATTTCAATCCCATCCTCCAGTTGGATGACTCCAACCACATACAATCACTTTCAAGAAACATGCACCAATTTTCCGCTTTCATTGACAAGGCACAATTATCGGATCTTCCAATGCAAGGCCTGCAATTCACATGGTCCAACAAATGTACAAAACCGGTCATGAGAAGGTTAGATCGTTACTTAGTCTCTTATAATATGATGCTTTGTTTGCATGATATGAAAGGTTGGGTGAATCTCATTGAGGTATCAGACCACTCTGTGATTTGGCTCTCTTGGAGAGAGGAGCCGAACAGGAGGGGCCATGGATTCAAATTGAAAATGTGGTGGTTTAAAGAGTCGGGGCTACTAGACCTATTATGTGAGTGATGAAATTCATCTCCCTTGATAGGAGGTTGGACCCCTCAAAGAATCAATACAAATCTCGGATTTGTGAGAGAAATGCTCATTGAATGAAACAAATCATGCTGCATTGTGAAATTCAAGGACTTAGGTATTTGAGAATCTCAATTAAATCATCTACAATTACGTGAGCAATCTACCAATAATTTGGTGAAGGCTTCTAGCTTGAAGGTGGAAAGGCAAAGGATTGTAAACCTTATAGGCGAATGGCGAATGTGAGATTGCTTGAGGTGGAAACAATGAGCTACAGCCTATTGGCTCAAATCAAAAGAGTTGAACTCTCACTACTTACACCTATGTGCTTCTACATGAAGAAAGGGAATGACATTACATCTCTAGTTATTGATGGGGCAAGGAAGGAGGGCACCCAAATCTTGTCACGCCCCACTGCTTACTTCAAGGTGTGTTTTAATTATGTTGTTGGTGTGGATTATGATATCGCTTTTTTGGCTTTTAATTCACTTAGTCATGCAGAAATGGCCAACATCTCTTGTGCTTTCTCCTTGGAAGAAATTAAGACTGCCATTTGGTCACTTTCTAATGGCAAGACTCTGGGCGTGGATGGATTCTCTATTGAGTTTTACAAGCTTATGTGGGACTTCATTAAGGGAGACTTGCTTCAAATGATGATGGACTTTCATGTTAATGCAAACATCTTTGGGGCCTTAGAGAAGTCATTGTTTGTCCTTATCCCTAAGGAATTGCAATCCAAGGACATTTCTTGATTTAGGCCCATTTCATTGGTGGTTATTCTCTTCAAAATCATTTCAAAGGTATTGGCATCTAAAATGAAGGGGATAATCGGCTGCCTTATTTCAGAATCTCAAAGTGCATTCATTTTTGGGTTGGTGACTTCATGATGCATGTGTTATTGCCCATGAGACTATTCACTCTATTAAGCTCCAAGATACACGCTCCTTTGTCTTGAAAATTGATTTAGAAAAAGCATTTGATTCTCTTGATTCCTATTAGGTTGTTTGCATCAAATGGGATTTGGTGATAGATGATCTAAATGGATTGAGGGAATGCTATCCTCTACCTCCATTGTAATGTCCATCAATGTAGAGAAGGGGGAGTTCTTTAAGTCAAAATGAGGGTTATGGCAAGGGGGCCCTTTTTTTTCCTTCTTTTCATTGTGGCCATGGAGGAACTTTCGGTTATGGTTGCTCATGCAGATAGGGCTGACATTTTTACAGGATGTAAGGTGTCGGAATCGGTTTCAATTTCACACTTTTTTTTTTGCGGATGACTTATTATTCTTTGGGGAAGCTTCGGAAGAAAATACGTGGATTTTGTGAATGACCCTAAAATGTTTTTCGGCTATTTCTAGTCTAGACATGAATAAAGGAAATAGTCAAATCACAGTTTTCAATGATCCCTCTGGGTTCCATCAACAATTGGCCTCTTTCATATTTAATTGCGAAGTGGGGACTCTACCTATGAAGTACTTGAGCTTACCATTTCAATTGGGAGTATCTAGGGAGTCCCATTGGAATGTGGTGGAGAATAAAATACGTCAAAAAATTTAATCATGTGTCTCTCACTTCTTATTTAGGGCGGGTAGAATTAATCTTGTCTACTTTAATATATCTCGTTCGGTCAACCACTTTCTTCAAATCTTCAAAATTCCAAGCAAAGTAGAGAAGCTCTTGAACTCTCCTTTTTCAAAAATTTATTTGGCAAGGTCTTTGGAAGGAAAGTCTAAGGCCCTAGTGAGTTAGTCTTCTATTTTCCAACCTTTGATTGTTGGTGGTTTGAGCATTCATAACTTGGGGAGACGAACAAAGCTTTCTTGGCTAAATGGCTTTAGAGAATTTGACGGTATCAAGAATCTCTTGGTCATATTTTTTCGGAAACGTATGGTTTGGTTAGGTGGTCTTTGAGCTGTTCGAAAGCCATAGATGGAATAGAGGTTCCGGCCTTTGGAAGGGTTGGATTATGGCTTTGGATTCGTTTAATGACGCAATTAGGGTTGAAGGTTGGCAATGGCGAAAATACCTTGTTTTGGCAAGATACTTGGCTTGGTGACATGAAACTTAAATATTCCTTTCACTTGGTGTACGCTCTTGCTAGAGCCAAACATGGTAGGGTGTGTGACTTTTGGTCCGTCGAGAGGAGGATGTGGGACATTGTATTGCGTAGAGAGCCATCGAATTTAGCTTCTCAACAATGAACTGCACTTATGACTTCATTACTCTCTCTCTCTCTCTTAATGAGGACTCAGCTTCATGGTATCTCACTAAAGATGGGAGTTTCTCCACGTCATCTATGTATACTTTTCTTGGGCCACCTTCTATTTTGCGGTTCCCTGTTCAAGCTTATGGGGAGCGAGGTTGCCTTTTCGTAGGTCATTCATGGATGGCTTGTCCTTCTTGACATAGTGAACTCAGACTCTAGACTCAAGAGGCGCAGGTTCCATCTTGCTTGTTGGTGTTCGCATTTCTTTAGTGAGGAAGAGTCTACTTATCATTTTTTTTGGAAGTGTTGTTTCTTTAGCTCATTGCTGCTCCATGCCGAGAGTGATGTTTTTTTCAGATTGAGATACCTTATCTTTCCCTGGGGATGTGCTAATAGCACCTCACACCAGGCCCAAAGGTGGGCGTTGGCAATTCCTTTGGCGAGCTTGGATACTAACGGCATGGAGGCTTATATGGTTAGAGCGGAACAATCGTATCTTTCACGGTAAAGCTTGCAACATGGAGGGAATTTACAACCAGCTACGATGGAAAATTGGATCAAGGGCTTGCCACGAATGGCCCACTCTCTCATTGGTTTGGATCGGGGAGCGTAGGGCCGCTTTCACACTCCAATCTTAATGCCAACACTCTAGTTTGCTGGTTTTTCTGCAGGTTTTTGTTAATTGTTGTAGCTCTGAATGAGGGCTGTGATACCTCATCACCGTCCCTCACTCTGTTCTACTGATTATATATATATATATATATATATATATATATATATATATATATATATATATATATATATATATATATATATATATAATTTCACTTCTCTCAAAAAAAAAAAAGATATGGTTAATACATGGGCTGGGTGAAAACTGCTCTTGGTGATAAGTTCTTGGGCTTCTCTTGATCTTTTTTTAATAAATTTCATTAGATTTGGTTGAAGCTTATTCAAAATGGTTCCTGATTATTTGAACTTTTTAAACAAGTACTAGAACATCTGTTTGTTACTTGCTGGCTGTCTGTGTTTTATTTGACAAGTATTTGCTGATTACATTGAGTTGATGTATTTAGAAGGGGGATAATTTCAGTAAGAACTTTGATCAAACCGTTGCTTGCAATGTCAATGCTCCAAGTTGATATATGTATGGATGCACAACTTAGGAAGAAATAGTGAACATGGACTATTGTCAATCCAAATGGATGTTCTTATCAGAGTGAGGCTCTGCCGCTATATGAGAATCTTAGATGCTGTAGGTATGTGTAGAATGAGATTGCGCTTATGCCTATCGGAAGAACAAGGGAATCGCTGTATCTAATGCATCAGAATTAATTGAAAGAAATGTTATATGAAGGTAGTCCAGTAGTCTTATTAAAGGAAGAGGTTGTGAGCTTTACGGTCAGCTTCAGTGTATCATCATCAGATGAATGTCGTTACTACTGGAATATTTTCTAGCCCGGGCTCGTTTGACTGAAACTATGCTCAGATATGGTTTGTACGTGAACTCCGCTTGGTCATGCTTGTTCAAGCTCCGCTACTGGTAAGGCCAAGCTTGAAGGGTGAGCCATGGCTTAGCTAGCTAGCTTCCTGCTAGAATGAGCCAATCTCAAGCACTAAGCTTAATATCGTGTAATGTAGAGATATCTATGTTAGTGGAGATATGATATGCATGGAAGATGACTGGGCAAGTAAAATCTACCTTGTATTGAGCAGAGCAGGAAGATTTACAAGCTGCTTATTCAACAACCGATGGCAGAGACTTAAGCTCACCCTGCTAAGCTGAATCAAGTTCAATTTATTTGATAAGAAAACAGAGCATGATCTATAAGGGCATTTTGGTTCATTTACCAGATCTGGTTGGTGATTACCCTCTCTTGGTCGATCATGGAAGTTGTAGAATCACCTAGGTAGGGAAAGTTTTCAGTTGAAACTATTAATGTAAAGGTTCTTGTGATATTTTTGGATGTCTTGTGGCCATTATTTTTTGGTTCTTTGCTTTAGAAAGAAATCGGAGTGATCCTTTATTGAAGATAAGTTACAATACATCTTGAAGTTGATGTTCCCTTGGAGGTGCTCAAAGGGAAAATCTGTTCGGTGGCCCCACCTTGCTAGGAGTTAAGGGTGAAACCACCTAAATGAATTTTTAGGAAATCATGCAGACATCATCATAGCTTGTATCTGAATATACAGGTTTGAGGCATACCTAATCCATATTTAATGGCGCTTTGCTGAACAAGGATTTATATAAGCTTTTCCAACATGCTAGAGGACAGAGTTATTGTTTTGCCCTAAATTTATTTTACCATTTGCTGCAGTTGTTACCCTTAAACTGAAGGATAGGACACTTCCTTTCAGGTTTGACATGCTTGGATGGAATATGAGAACTTCCCTAGACCCTGCAGGACACATGGATCCAGCCGTGGAAGGCCCATGGATGTCATGGTTCTTAAATATTGAATCCTCCGAAGATTCAGGTGAAGGGAGTGATTGGAAAATACATGAAACAATTGAAGCTGCTGGTAAATGAAATGTTGAGCTGCAGAACAAGTTTAATGAAGCTAAAGTTGATGATGTGGTTCAGCTACCAGACACTTCATCTGACAGGGTTTTCGTTCTGCTTTAATACTGTGCCCTCTATTCATTTGATGCAGTCTATCAGTTCACCTGATCCTGATGGCTTTCCTCATGGTTTCTACCACAGATGATGGATGATCATGAATCAAATTTTGTGGATACCGGACACATGGGTTCATTCTGCTTAATTAAGACTGAACCCTGAGAATTTTTCTATAATGCTTGTCATTGAATCTCTAACTATAGGTCCAAACTTATTAAGCAAATAAATGAGTTTCCTATCGGCAGTCAGCTGTTAAAAGATCATTGGCCAAATGTTCTGCAGAATGTTTTGTTTCAAGTTCTAATCATACATTAAAACCTATTTAGAATAGATGGGCTCCCTCCAGATGATATGCCTCCTGTTCATCTAAACGTATTCATTACCATAGTGACAAAAGTTAAAACTCCAAAATATCGGCAGCCAAAAACTCACAAGCAATTATTATTATTTTTTTTTAAATCTACTGCTTTTTTCAGCAAAATCTCGGCAATAAAAAATAAATTAAAAATAGAAAAAATAAATTTTTACAAGGAAATATAAATAAAATTATTCAAAAATAAAACCACATGATTTTCTCATGATAAATAACTGATAAAAACATAAAATAAACACGATATTTATGTTTTTAACGAAAAACTTGCGAGAAATTGAAAATAATGTGAGAAATTACTAGGGATGGCAGTGGATCGGGGCGGGGGCCGGGGACAAGGTCTCCACTCCTACCCTATCTCAAAATTCTGCCCTCCATCCCCGCCTTTATCCCCATACGAAAATGTAAGTACATCCCCGCACGGGTTTTGAATTTAACCTTCATCCCCGTTTCATGTCCTCCATCCCCTGTCCAAATGGGGGTGGGGCCCCGTTTTCTCCTTGTCCACTGCCATCAGTACAAATTGTCAATTTGTTGCGAGCATTTCATAAATCCCGCACTATGTTCGTTACAATGTCAAGCTTGCTTGCTCGTGAGGTTGTTACTGGGCTTCAAATTAACCATGGATTGTGTTGCATTTAAGAATAAGTATTTAAATTTTAGGCTTTTTGGTTTTTGTCCTGCTTTTATGTGATAAATGCATTAGAGCATTTGAGTTGTTTTACTTTTTGTTCGTGTGAGTCAACAGAAGAACCTGTTTTGAAGAGAAGCCTTGTCCATTTCCTTTTGCAGTCATTGGGATTTGAACTTGCAAGGTCCCAACACTGCAGTAACTGCTGGTGGCCGTGTCACTACGTTATCTTTCATGCTGATATGATAAAATTTAATTATTGGGAAGGTTTTTCATGTTTGGTTGTCGATTCACGTTGGAGAAAATTCCTATTTCTGTCATGTTTCCAGTGTCTTATTCGCGACTCATTTCATCTACCTCTTTTGGCATGAATATGGGAGAATTCAAATATGCAAATTATTAAATATGTTACGATAGTTTATTTATTTTTTTGTTGTTTATTCATTAGGAAAGTTTTTTACACATAGCTTTCTTTGTAGGAAAAAAAAAAGTTTTTTTACACATTGCAAATGTTGGAACTGTTTTTCCTACATTGCTTGCTCATGTTCCCACGTTACAATAAGCATGTGGAAATTGGTTCCAGTTAAACTTTTCCTGCAATGATTGTGCAGTAGAATTTTTTATCCTATGAAAATTTTTCCAACACTCAACCATGGCCGAATACAATGATTTTGTAAGAATGTTGGACAACGTGATTATAGTCTGTTGATGTTTGACCAGGACGATGTTGGATAGGAACTATATTGGAGCTTGTTGTGGAACCATTATAACCTTGCACCAAGCATACTATCTATGAGCCCTTTTCAAATGCATGACTTGACATTTGGGCCAATATCCATCTATTGGGAGGGCGCACCAGTCAGAGGTAGTAACGTCAGAGCTGCCTTGGATGCCGTTCATCCATGTGACACCATCAAGCAGCCGCTCATTTTTTGCACTGTAGATGCTGCTCATCTAAAACTTGAATGGCTCAAAAAAATTGTAGAACCCATCTAAGAAATAACCTATCCATCCATAGTGTTCTGGCTGCTGTTCGTTACATGGATGAACGGCAACCAAGTCTGTGCTGGTAATCGTTTGTCTCGTGGAAAGGAAGGAATCCAACTTCCAGACAAGACAAGGATCGTACCGATAGGCCCAAGCTGCGCCTGAGCTGATGCAGTCTCATCTATTGGCCCTAAGGACATTCTGGTGGTGTTGGGCAAAGAATGCAAAATACAATCAAATCGACTCACCAACAGAGAAATTATAAGAAAAACACAAGGGTCAACAAAATTTATGTGGTTCACTACAATGCGTTGTTATGTTTATGAAAACATTGAGAATAGTGATATTAATATATTAAATGTCATGCTAGAAAAATATAAAAGGTTGCATAATAGACCCAATTATCTCCCACAGTCTCTCATAGTAACTCTTAAAAATTAGAGTTAAAAGGGTTTAAGATTAACGTGTCTAAAAAAGATCTCTACTCCGCGAAGAGACACTGAGTTTTCTTGTAGAAAAGTAAGGGTACGTTTGGAAGCAAGAAAAAATCTTACAGGAAAATAATTTTGCCTATGAGAAATTTTGATATGATAACTTTTTAAATAAAAAAATTTCACTTGTTTGTATAGCATGAGAAAAACAAAATGAAAAAATGAGAGAGAGGTCAATCAGCCCCTTCTAAGTGAGAGAGAGAGAGAGAGGTTGTTGACCACACCCAAGAGAGAGAGACCTGAAAATGGTACTGGTGGGTGGGAGGAAGATGAAGATAGAGGATGCTCTTCTTGTGGCAGCCCATAGAATGAGATGTATTGTGGGTGAATAGTTGCCCTAATAAAAAAAATTATAGAAAAAATTCTTCCACACTCTCAAGTGAAAGAACTTTTCTTATAAAAAAACACACTTCTTAGAAAAAACTTTTCTTTCAAAAATCTTCTCTCATTTGGAATGGTTGAAAAAGTTGTCATTTTTTCTTTCCTACTTGCATTTTTCTTTCCATTTTCTTGATTCCAAACATGTCCTAAACCGACATTTGCTTTTTCCAAGCCCTTCCAAAGGATCTGTGTGTATGTGAAAGAGAGTACAATGGATAGCCCTCTTTTTCTTAGGGCTCTATGAACCCCATGGCCTTATTCCCTTTGCTGTGGAGAATGGGATACAAAAGTTTCAAAACGCTGTTAAACTCTTTCCTTGAAACACAAGCCCATGAGGACATTATTGTCACCACATGAATAGAGGCCTGTAGGCGTGGACTACTATCTCGGGGTCTTTAAGGTATGTTTGATGGCTTGTCCAGAGGGTTGGACAAAATAAACAAAAAAGACGGAACAGAAAGATTGGTTCTATTTGTTCCGTAACAACTATTTCAAGTTCAACATTTGTTTGGACGTACTCATATGCTATGTTCCAAATGTCTGTTGTTTGACCATTTCACAACAGAGGGTGTACAAACATGAACGACCATTTCACTGAATACCTGCATCGCATCTTCGTATCTGAATGCTCGAAAAAAGCCATTGATCAAAGAATTATACATGTGAGTGTTTGGCTTACAACCTTGTCGCGCCATCCGATCGAAAACATGAACAACTTCATCCAATGTTGTACCTCCTTCTCCACACAAACGATTGATAATGGATGAATAAGCAACCACGTCGATTGTGTCTCCTCCCTCTTCCATCTCTTCTAAAACCTCTAATGCTCTCTGTTAACGTACCGAATTTCAGACAACCCATGAATCAGAACGCCACAAGTATTTGAATCAACATTGCAGAATCCATTCTCTTTCATCCCTCTCCACACCGATATCACTTCATCTGCCTTGTTCCCTATACACAGATCTCCAATCCATGTATTATAACTAACAACATTTCGCATGTTCTCACCATCCTCCATCAAATTCCAAACCTTCTGAGCCTCATCGAGCATCCCCAATTTGCAGAACCCATCGAGTAACAAGTTATAGGTAACCAGATCGGCCTGAATTCCGCTTTCAACCATAGCTACATAAACCCAAGAAGCACCCTCCACATTCCCCTGATCACAGAGGCCATGAATAAGGGTAGCGAAGCTGAACGTGTCCGGCCGACAACCATCCCGAACCATCCGATGCCAAATCTCTACAGATTCTCGGAACCTCCCGACCTTGCACAACCCGTTCATCAACGAGTTGTAGCTAACGATGCTGGGCTTACAGGGCGACCCCTTCGCGGGTTTATCCACCCGGGCTGCAACCACCAATTTCCCCCAAACCTCCATGGCCCTCTCGGCATTCCCCTGTTGGATGTCACGATGTGGATTCATCCCCAGGAATGATCGCTTCCCCACATTTGGAATGATCCAGCATGGGATAAAGGGGAATGGTTATGCAAACTGTGTTGAGAGAGAAGAGGTCTACTCACCGGCTGCATTCGGAAGCCTGGGTTCATGGTGGTGAGTAGAGAAATTCTCCTTGTTGCCTGATCGATCACCACTGAACTGGACTGGCAGCGTTTCTCCTCTACTCCAGTCGACTCTACCATCTGCAACAGCAGTCTGTCAATGGCTGCCTCAGGTACGTAGCATCTTCCTGCTGAGTTGTTTTTACATAACAGTCGTTGTACTTTTCTGTCATGGTGCAGGGTCACCGCTACAAGGAAGCCGACCTCCGACCTTGGAACCCAACATTGGGTTATGGGCCACACCTCGCATCCGTTGCGTGGGGTGTGTCCTGGTCATCTGGCTATGCAGGTCGCCGTGCGGCGAAGCTGCAGCTAGTCGCCGACACCGACGACTGTCGCAGTAGGGCAACAAAAAAAAGAAAAAAGAGGGCTTACCTCTGTTTTGGGGGTTTTCAATCGAGCAGGGTGTGCCGGCTGCCCCGTTGTGGCTTCTTCTCCATCTGGCGCTGCAGAACCGATGTTGTTGTAGTCGGCGACTATTGAGTCGCCGGAGCACGGCAGCAGGCCTGACAGAGGCTGTTTTTTTGCCCCACCGTTGAAAGCTAGTGACTGTTGGGTCACTGACGGTGGTGGCAGCTCCTCTTTTGCCTTCGGATCACCAGCAATCGTTGGATTGCCGGAGCCGGCGACGGCGTTCCTCCTCAGCAACCGGAGAAGAAAAGCAAAATGGGGTTTTGAAAACCCGATTTCATATTTTCAATCCCTTTTAAAGGTTTTGGGTCGGGTTCAATCCCCGACCCGCCCCACCCAAATCTGATCCATAAAGTTATCTGGATCGGATCCGGGATTCAGATGGGGGACCCGTTGTGTTTCGACCCATGATCCACAGACATTTGGATCTGGATCCGGTCAATGTTATGATCTGATCCATATTACTCGATCTGATCCAAAAAAGGTCCTTTGGATCAGATCTGGTTCTTGAGTAATTGATTCGAAGACCTTTTGACCCTGATCCGGTGTGTTTTAGGATTCGGGTCGGGTCTGAGAGGTTCATTTTGGATCTCTCTGGAACCGCAACCGATCTGTTAAGAACTTTTGGATCGGATTGTGGTTCAGACCTGGATCTGATGACCCGTACCGACCCATGATGATAATCCAGGTTGGATCCAGATATAGATCTTTGGGTCTCAGGTCCCGAATCCAAATAATGTTCTCTGGATCAAATCCGGGTAATCCGGATCTGGTTCTTTCATTAGTAGATCCAGAATCTGGTTAAAACCGAATTATATAGTTATGGATCAGATTGACAGAATTGATCCAAACGGCCTGTAATAGAGACTGAATTGGTTCAACCGGTTTGGCTTGTTTCTGAACTGATCCGGATCTCTCTGGAACCAGTTCTCAGACAACTGAGACTGGTTCATTGTTGCAGAGACCGCTTTAGAGTGTTACAGACCCAGTTCGGTACATTTTGAACTAATTTAGAGTTTTATATGACCAGTTTATCCAGTTTTTAGACCGGTTCGTGGGTCATATGACCGGTTCATCCAGTTTTCGTATAGGCTCGTGGGTCATATGACTGATTCATTCAATTTTCAGACCGGTTCGTGGGTTATATGACTGGTTCATCCAGTTTTCAGACCAGTTCGTAGGTCATATGACTGGTTCATTCAGGTTTCAGACCGGTTCGTGGGTCATATGACTGGTTCATTCAGTTTTCGGACTGGTTCAAGGGTCATATGATCGGTTCATCCAGTTTTCAGACCAATTCATGGGCCATATGATCGGTTCATCCAGTTTTGGACCATTTCATGGCGTTGTTTCATATTGGCATTAAGGATAGTTAGATGACTTAGTGTATTCATGTCACCAAAGTGACTGAATACATGTATGTCATCAAAGAATTTCAATACTATCATTCAGTTTGTGTTGATATCAATATTGTACTTAGATTCGTAAAACAATAAATGACCCAAAGGTAGTTTTATCATGTTTGGAATTTAAGTAGGGTGAAATAAGGTAAATGTGTCGAGATATATCACACATGTGTATCTAAAGGTACTTTATGTAGATGGTCTAACTTTACAAGAACATTAGTTTTACCGAATATGGTCGGTAGGTGAAGTGGTTTCGCGTGTCGGAGCTCTTACCAAAGTAGGACTCCGATGACCTCCTTCACTCGCCTGAAAATAAGCATATTAAGGGCCTTTATTCTTTTGTTTTTCCTATTAAAGGTTTAGTCTCGTATGAATGCTTCTTGATACATGTTTTTTATCATGTAGTTTCTAGTTCTGTGATTTTAGATGGCTCTAGTTGTATACATTTTCTAGATTGATCAAATTTTAGTGATTGGAAAGAGACTGTATTTTTTATATTAGGGTATATGAATCTGGATCTGGCTCTAAGGATAGAAGAACTTGTTGCTCTAACTGATCAAAGCACTATTGATCAAAAGACTGCTTTTGAGAAGTGAGAGCACTGGAATAGACTTCGCATGTTGCTTTTGCAATCTAAAGTGGCTAAGAATATTCGTAGTGTCATACCACAACACAAGACAGTTAGAGCGTTTTTAAGTGCTATTAAAGCATAATTTGTGAATTTAAATAAAGCCAGAGCCAGTACCCTGATGTCTAAACTCATATCTATGAAATATATTGAAGGAGAAAATATTCACCAGTACATTTTGGAAATAAGGATCATAGCGTCTTAGGTAAATGACATGAAGCTCACCATTTCTAATTCTTTCCTAGTGCATTTAGTTCTAGTGTCATTATCCTTTGAGTACGAACCTTTCAAAATCTCTTACAACACACATAATGATGAATGGGCATTCAATGAACTTATGTCCAAGTGTGTTAAAGAGGAAGAGAGATTGAAAGGAGAGAATGTACAAAGTGCACATATGGCTTTCCATGGCTCAAAGGTAGGACCAAAGAAGAATGCATTAAAAAAAATGCTATGAACAAGCTAGCAGAGGATATGACATCCCAAGGCAAGCAATTTGACTCTGCTCTCCTAAAGTGCTTCTTTTGCAAGAAGAAGGGACATAGGAAGATAGATTGCATAAAGTATAAAAAGTGGTTAGAAAAGTGAGATAATTTGTCATTTGTTTCTCATGAATGTAACTTATTAAAAAAAATTGAAAATAGCTGATGGATTGATTCTTGTGCTACTGATAATATTTTCAACTGTCTACCGTTGTTCTTGAGCAGAAGGGAACCAACAATGCATGAGAAAAGCATATATTCGGGAAACAGGATTTGTTCACATGTGAAGGGTGTTGAAACTTGCAGGATTACTCTAGATACATACGTAGTTTTCGATCTTCATGATGTCTTTTATATTTCATCATATAGTACAAAACTTAATTTCAATTTCGAAATTGGATAAATTTGGGTATTGTTTTAAGTTTAAAATTTTTAAATTGTTCATTTTATAGAAATTCAATTAAAATTCGTTCTACATCAGTTTATGATGGTTTGTATAGATTGAACGTGAAGATCCAAACTCAGGAGTCTTTGACTTCTAAATATGCATTGGTTGAAAATAAACGTAGCTTGATAAATGATAAATCTTACATGCTTTGGCATCGAAGGTTGGGTCATATCTCTAAAAAGATAATAAAGAGACTTGTAAATGAAGGGATCTTAAAATATCTAGATTTTACTGATAATAACTAATGTGTTGATTGCATAAAGGCTAAGCATACAAACATATATAAAGAGGTTGCCAAACGCAATAGTGAGATATTAGAGATAGTTCACACAGATGTATGTAGACATTTTTCTCCCATGTTACACAGGCAAAAAATATTGTCACCTTTATTGATGACTATTCTCAGTATATATATCTCTACTTGATCTTTGAATAATCTGATGTTTTTCAGATGTTTAAAGAATTTAAGAAAGAAGTAGAGAAACAAACCGATAAAGTTATTAAAATAGTCATGTCTGATAGAAGTGGCGAATATTATGGTAGGTTTATTAAGATAGGGCAAAGGAAATGACCATTAGCGCAATTTCTCAAAGAGGAAGACATTGTGTCTCAATATACCATGTCTGGTAGTGTAATATCCGAAAATTTCTAAGTTCTTTTCTATAGCATTGTGAAATGTCTTGAATTTCGTGCCAATATAAAACCCTAATTTCTTTAAAAAAATTAATGTTTGAGTATATTCGTAAGGATTAAGGGGTTTAATTATATTGAATTGTAGTAAATATAAACCCTACATGGTTTGGATATCTGAGAAAATTCTAAGTGATGTCTAATTGAAAACGTCTTACTTAAAAAGAAAATGTTGATTTTTCTTTTAAGTAAAATTATTTAAATAAAGTAAATTAACAAAAGTAGATTTTAAAAATATACATATTAATATGCTTAATAAGATGGAATTAGCTTATATTTAATTCCTTTACATTTTCACATGAGTTGTGGTTATATAAAACAAAAACGGTTTTTAATTGGAATTTTATGATTTATCAATAATAGTTTAATATAATAGTTTTCTTTTGTATACATTAAAATCCATTTTTTTATTAGTTTAGTAGGAGCCCATAGGTGGGCCATCCCATCCTATGTGGCATCTTACTTCAAATTCAAATTGAAAATAAAGGTATAGTGATTTTCAAGGTTATTTAAAGTTTGAAAAGTCAAAGTAGAGATCAAGGGCTCCAAATGAATTTCATTAATGAGATCAAGGGCTGGAATTAATTCCAGCACATAACCTAATTTAAGAAGGGTTATAAAACCCTCCCATAGCCCTTGCCCTCCTCATTTGTGCTGGAAAAAAAAAGGAGAGCTTCTCTCTCCCCCAAAAACCCTCTTCTCTCTCTCCTCTCTTTCCTTTCCCTATTCTCTTCTTTTAGGGTTTCTTTTGGTTCTTGAGTGCAAGATCCAGACCTAAAGGGGTGTGGTGAGGAGATCTAAGGTCCTCATCTTGCTGGAAGAAAGGGCTGATTGGTGGATCGATCAAAAAGGGCTATTCATCCATCAAGAAATACATTTTTTTCAACAAAAGGTAGGGTTTCGATGCTTTTCTTGCAAGAACGGAGTTCTTGGCATGGATTTTGATGCTTTTTCATGAGTTTAGATCATAATCAAACCCTCCTAACCGTGGGTTTGACTCAGATCTAATGATCCTTGGCAAAAACACATTTTTCCCTAAAGAAAACCATTTTTGAAATCGGGTTTATTATAAAAATCGGTTTCTTAGAAATAGATTCGTAAAATATATTTGTATTTGATTTATTCCATGATTTTTATGCAAATATTAGTTTGGATTGATAGATTATGAAGTGTTTCATCCACTGTGAATATTTTAGAATTTTCGGAATTTTATTTCATGCGTATTCCCTATTTCTTTTAATTTTTTTTGGGATTCGGGTGACTCGGTTTGATTCACCCAAATGCAAATCTCGGAATTCCAGGTTTTCCACTTGACCTCCGTTCAGTAAAATGGTCGTTTCTCCCTCGTGCGGAAGAGTTTTGATGAATGGATTGTTGCGTTGGAAAGCTAACTCCATTGTGCATCTACTGTAGAAATTTGGGATCTGTACATGGACCGAGCACGTCTCTGTGACAGTCGAAACAAAAACTAATAGGTCTGTAGTAAAACATGTATAACTCCCTCATACGGAAGAGTTTTTACAAACGATTTGCGGCTACGGATAGCTGACAACAATTCCTATATACTGTAAAAATTTCAGCTCTGTTCATGGAGCCAAAAATTTTCTGTGAGCTCTGTACCAGTCGGACAGAGTTATGAAATTGGAAAAATTAGGGCAAATTCATAAATCAAGGCTCAAAGGGTGCATAGTATATATGTTTTTATTTATTTTTTTTATAGAATTAGTATGCATTATGTGAATGATTATGCAGGTCTGATTTTATGCAATCTTATAAGATTATGGCATGAATTATAAATGGAAGGTTATACATGAAAGATTTAGGATCAAAAGGTCCAATGAATACAAGTTTATGTTTTAAATTCTAAAAATGTGTTGACTATATGTATGTCCATGATATCGTGATGATATGATTGTTTCATTGATATGGATGTTCATATATATTCTCCTTGTTGCATTGGCCATGTACATGCATATGCATTATGATGTGTGAAAATGAATAAGATGTTTATGCTACGCATGTGCTCAAATGTCTGTTACAAGTTTAATTATATGTCCTTGTCCAATGCTTTATAAGAATGCATTCATGACCATAAAGTGGTTTAAGTTTGATGTTGCATCAAAAGTATGACTAAAATCAAGTAATCATGTGACATTAAACTCAAGATACTTGCTTGGAGAGTAGCAGGTGATACAAAACTTCGTGGGACAAGTTCTGTTACGAGCACGGAAGGTTGCTCCTCCCCTCCCACGATTTTAGGGGAAAAACCTCTGCATTAGACTGCAGCGTAGAGGTTATTGTACTCATGAGGAAAAACTGATGCATCGGGTTGAAAGGTGTTGGGAATCTCTCTCGTATTAACGTCCCTCACCCCGTCTTAGTGAATGGACCTGGCCAGGCTAAAGCCACCCCTGTATGTAAAACACGTCCTGTGTCATGGTCTTGATCTGAGAATGTCTGCCTGTGTCGTATCAGCAGGGCTAAGAAGTGATAACTTAAATGGTGTGTACATTAATTTGGCATCACATGCATCATCTAATTAAGAAAATATAACTAAAGATAAGAAAATATGCATGCATTAAAAGAGCTTCTGCATATGGTAAGTCATGCATTTTAATGGTTCATGCATTTTGTATCTTGAATGTATGAATTTATGTCTTTCTGTTAAATATGAAAATTTTAAACATGCATGATTTGTTGTATGATTGTTTAAGTTAAATTAAATGTTAAACCATGAAATTTCTATTGAAATCCTTGTCTTGTTATTCTGTCTTACAAGTTTAGCATAATTACTCTACTTAGACATGTTGTCTGACCCTATATGGTTTAAAAATTTTCAGGTAATGAGTAGGTACTTACGTGCGAAGGCGGAAGGTTGCGACGGGGATTGAGCCTACCTTTCCTCTGCTTCATGAATTCTGAACTCTGATTTTAATTTAATTCAATTCAAGGACAAATGTGATTAATTTTGGATATTGTGAAACTTGAATTTTATTTCATGCATAGTTAATTAGTTGTTAAAGTTTAAATTCCATAAGTATATGTTTGCAAGCATTCATCTGAAGTAGCACGCCAAGTTTTATGCCCAATGTGTTTTTCCGCTGTTAACTGCTAAAAGATTTAAATGTATAAAAAAAAAAAAAAATTCCACCAATTTCGGGTTATAAAAATTGGGGTGTTACAAACATGGTATCAGAGCAAAAGGAAAGCATGGCTCAAAGCTCGTCCAACCGACCACCATCGCTGTAAGTATGCTTCCATTTCTATTTGTTTTGATGACTTGTTGTAAAAATTGTATGTCTGTAATTATTTCTGTTGATAAATGCGATAAGAATCAGAACGTAGATCTGATAGGATTACATGAATGAGAATTTTGTATTTATACCCTGGAAGTTATCACACCTTCGAGCGGTAGCTCTATCGCTCGTACCTATCTATCTAGAGTAGAGGTTATGATTGAAGGGCAGAACCTCCCTGCCAATCTTATTTTGTTGGATATGGTCGATTATGATGTAATTCTTGGCATAGATTGGATGTATGAGCATTACGCTTGTATGCTTTGTCATGAGCGACACATTCAATTTGCTTGCCCTGATCAGCCTGTACTCGAGTACAAGGCCTGTAAAAAGAAGAAAAAAGGACGACTTATCTCGGCATTAAAGGCAATCGTTGTGTAGAAAAGGAGTGTGAGGCCTTTTTGGCTAGTGTTTCTTGGATAGACCCTAGTACTACACCACTGGTAGACTTGGACGTAGTTCGAGATTTTTCAGACGTTTTTTCAGATGACCTGCCAGGCATACCGCCTACCAGAGAGGTGGACTTTGCGATAGAGTTGGTGCCTGGAACGGCCCCAATATCTAAAGCACCCTATCGTATGACCCCAGCAGAGTTAGAGGAGCTAAAGAAGCAGCTGCAAGAATTGATGGATAAAGACTTTATTCGGCCTAGTGTTTCACCTTGGGGAGCTCCAGTATTGTTCGTCAAAAACAAGGATGGGTAAATGCGTATGTGCATTGACTATAGGATGCTGAATCAGGTAACAATAAAAAACAAATATCCTCTTCCCAGGATCGATGATTTGTTTGATCAACTTCGAGAGGCCAAGGTCTTCTCCAAGATTGATCTTCGATCAGGGTACCATCAACTGAAGATTGAAGAATCCGATGTGCAAAAGACAGCATTCAAGACACGATACGGTCATTACGAGTTTTTGGTGATGCCCTTCGGGTTAACAAATGCCCCTGCGGCATTTATGGACCTGATGAATCGGATCTTTCGGCCTTACCTAGACCTTTTCGTGATCGTATTTATAGACGATATCCTAATTTACTCCGAGAGCGAGGAAAATCATAGGGAGCATCTAAGGATTGTCCTCGAAGCACTTCGACAACATCAACTATATGCTAAGTTCTCGAAGTGTGAATTTTGGCTGAATCAAGTTATGTTCTTGGGTCACGTAATCTCTAAAGATGGGGTATCAGTCGACCCTGCCAAGGTGGAAGCAGTCATAGATTGGAGACAACCTAAGAGCGTCTCAGATATACGTAGTTTTCTCGGGCTTGCAGGCTATTATCGTCGTTTCATTCAGGATTTTTCGAAGATCGCTTCACCTATGACGAAACTACTTCGTAAAGGAATTAAGTTTGTCTGGACCCAGCAATGCGAAGAAAGCTTTCAAGAGCTGAAGAAGAGGCTTACTACAGCCTCTATACTCACATTGCCTTCTGGGCAAGGAGGCTTTGTGATTTATAGTGATGCATCAGGTACTGGTTTGGGATGCGTTTTGATGCAGCACGGCAAGGTGATCGCCTACGCATCACGTCAGTTGAAGGTGCATGAGCGAAACTACCTCACTCACGACTTGGAGCTTGCTGCAGTAGTCTTTGCACTAAAGGTATGGCGACATTATTTGTACGGCGAGCAATTTGAGGTCTTTTCAGATCATAAGAGCCTCAAGTATATCTTCTCAAAAAGGGATTTGAACATGAGGCATAGACGGTGGTTAGAATTTCTAAAAGATTACGACTTCTCCATTTCTTATCATCCAGGCAAAGCCAATGTAGTGGCTGATGCTTTGAGTAGAAAGGCTGGGAGCCTTGCGAGTTTTATCAGCGGTAAGTGGAAATTACTCGAAGACCTGATAGATTGGAAGCCCTTTGAAGCAGAATCGGGTCAGATTCAGATCGCTAGCACGGCAGTGCGGACAGAACTCATGGATCGGATCATCACCCAACAGAAGGATAATCCTGAATTCAATAAGATGATTGCAGCATGCAAGCAAAACCAGTCAACATTGCACTTAGAGGAGGATGGAAGCATCTGGTATGGTCAGAGGCTCTGGGTGCCCGCAGAGCTCCAGTTGAGGAAAGAGTTATTAGATGAGGCGCATCGTACCAGATTTACTATACATCCCAGAAGCACCAAGATGTATAAGGATCTTCAGAAGAATTACTGGTGGCCTGGCATGAAGAGAGACATCGCTGAATACGTGTCGAGATGCTTAATCTGTCAGCAGGTCAAGATAGAGCACTAGAGACCAGGCGGTATGATGCAGTCGATTGAGATTCCGCAGTGGAAGTGGGAAGACATTACCATGGACTTTGTGGTTGGTCTACCCAAGACACGCCAGCAGTATGACACCATTTGGGTGATTGTGGATCGCCTTACAAAGTCGGCACACTTCTTACCGACCAGGGCGAATCAAACCTTGGAGAGTTTGGCGGATTTATATGTCGACGAGATTGTCAGATTACATGGGATACCTGTTTCGATTATCTCAGACAGGGATCCTAGATTCACGTCAAAGTTTTGGGGACAACGCTTAAGTTTAGCACAGCTTTTCACCCCCAGACGGATGGTCAGTCAGAAAGGACTATTCAAACACTCGAGGATATGTTGCGAGCGTGTGCATTGGAGTGGAAAGGTGACTGGAGTAAGCACCTAAAGTTAGCTGAGTTTGCCTACAATAATAGTTATCATTCGAGTATCGGCATGGCTCCATATGAGGCATTGTACGGGCGACCCTGTAGGTCCCCTGTTTGTTGGAGCAAGGTAGGTGATCGAACTGTCGAATCACCTATAGTTTTGCAGCATTATACGGATCAAGTACAGTTGATTCGTAAGAGGCTTTTGACAGCACACAGCCGCCAGAAGAGTTATGCAGATCCAAAGAGGCGAGAGGTTTCTTTTGAGATTGGTAATCATGTGTTTGTCAGGGTATCGCCAACGAAGAGCGTATTTCGGTTCGGCAAGAAAGGGAAATTGAGTCCGAGGTATGTAGGACCGTTCCTCATCCTTGAGAGGATAGGAGGCACCGCGTATAGATTGGCACTTCCCCTTCAGTTTTCCAACATTCACGATGTTTTCCATGTGTCAATGTTGAGGAAATATGTACCAGATCCTACTCATGTTATTCAGTATGATGAGGTCGAGGTTCAGAGAGATCTCACGTTTGAGGAACGGCCGATAGAGATAGTAGATCGACGAGAACAAGTGTTGCGACATAAGTCAATTCCACTTGTTAAAGTACGATGGCAGCACCACGGGCTTGAGGAGTGTTCTTGGGAGCCCGAGGCTGATATGAGAGCTAAATATCCATACTTGTTCGGTACGTAATGATAACCAAATTTCGAGGACGAAATTTTTTTTTAGGGGGATTGGATGTAATATCCGAAAATTTCTAAGTTCTTTTCTATAGCATTGTGAAATGTCTTGAATTTCGTGCCAATATAAAACCCTAATTTCTTTAAAAAATTTAATGTTTGAGTATATTCGTAAGGATTAAGGGGTTTAATTATATTGAATTGTAGTAAATATAAACCCTACATGGTTTGGATATCTGAGAAAATTCTAAGTGATGTCTAATTGAAAACGTCTTACTTAAAAAGAAAATGTTGATTTTTCTTTTAAGTAAAATTATTTAAATAAAGTAAATTAACAAAAGTAGATTTTAAAAATATACATATTAATATGCTTAATAAGATGGAATTAGCTTATATTTAATTCCTTTACATTTTCACATGAGTTGTGGTTATATAAAACAAAACCGGTTTTTAATTGGAATTTTATGATTTATCAATAATAGTTTAATATAATAGTTTTCTTTTGTATACATTAAAATCCATTTTTTTATTAGTTTAGTAGGAGCCCATAGGTGGGCCATCCCATCCTATGTGGCATCTTACTTCAAATTCAAATTGAAAATAAAGGTATAGTGATTTTCAAGGTTATTTAAAGTTTGAAAAGTCAAAGTAGAGATCAAGGGCTCCAAATGAATTTCATTAATGAGATCAAGGGCTGGAATTAATTCCAGCACATAACCTAATTTAAGAAGGGTTATAAAACCCTCCCATAGCCCTTGCCCTCCTCATTTGTGCTGGAAAAAAAAAGGAGAGCTTCTCTCTCCCCCAAAAACCCTCTTCTCTCTCTCCTCTCTTTCCCTTCCCTATTCTCTTCTTTTAGGGTTTCTTTTGGTTCTTGAGTGCAAGATCCAGACCTCAAGGGGTGTGGTGAGGAGATCTAAGGTCCTCATCTTGCTGGAAGAAATGGCTGATTGGTGGATCGATCAAAAAGGGCTATTCATCCATCAAGAAATACATTTTTTTCAACAAAAGGTAGGGTTTCGATGCTTTTCTTGCAAGAACGGAGTTCTTGGCATGGATTTTGATGCTTTTTCATGAGTTTAGATCATAATCAAACCCTCCTAACCGTGGGTTTGACACAGATCTAATGATCCATGGCAAAAACACATTTTTCCCTAAAGAAAACCATTTTTGAAATCGGGTTTATTATAAAAATCGGTTTCTTAGAAATAGATTCGTAAAATATATTTGTATTTGTTTTATTCCATGATTTTTATCCAAATATTAGTTTGGATTGATAGATTATGAAGTGTTTCATCCACTGTGAATATTTTAGAATTTTCGGAATTTTATTTCATGCGTATTCCCTATTTCTTTTAATTTTTTTTGGGATTCGGGTGACTCGGTTTGATTCACCCAAATGCAAATCTCGGAATTCCAGGTTTTCCACTTGACCTCCGTTCAGTAAAATGGTCGTTTCTCCCTCGTGCGGAAGAGTTTTGATGAATGGATTGTTGCGTTGGAAAGCTAACTCCATTGTGCATCTACTGTAGAAATTTGGGATCTGTACATGGACCGAGCACGTCTCTGTGACAGTCGAAACAAAAACTAATAGGTCTGTAGTAAAACATGTATAACTCCCTCATACGGAAGAGTTTTTACAAACGATTTGCGGCTACGGATAGCTGACAACAATTCCTATATACTGTAAAAATTTCAGCTCTGTTCATGGAGCCAAAAATTTTTTGTGAGCTCTGTACCAGTCGGACAGAGTTATGAAATTGGAAAAATTAGGGCAAATTCATAAATCAAGGCTCAAAGGGTGCATAGTATATATGTTTTTATTTAATTTTTTTATAGAATTAGTATGCATTATGTGAATGATTATGCAGGTCTGATTTTATGCAATCTTATAAGATTATGGCATGAATTATAAATGGAAGGTTATACATGAAAGATTTAGGATCAAAAGGTCCAATGAATACAAGTTTATGTTTTAAATTCTAAAAATGTGTTGACTATATGTATGTCCATGATATCGTGATGATATGATTGTTTCATTGATATGGATGTTCATATATATTCTCCTTGTTGCATTGGCCATGTACATGCATATGCATTATGATGTGTGAAAATGAATAAGATGTTTATGCTACGCATGTGCTCAAATGTCTGTTACAAGTTTAATTATATGTCCTTGTCCAATGCTTTATAAGAATGCATTCATGACCATAAAGTGGTTTAAGTTTGATGTTGCATCAAAAGTATGACTAAAATCAAGTAATCATGTGACATTAAACTCAAGATACTTGCTTGGAGAGTAGCAGGTGATACAAAACTTCGTGGGACAAGTTCTGTTACGAGCACGGAAGGTTGCTCCTCCCCTCCCACGATTTTAGGGGAAAAACCTCTGCATTAGACTGCAGCGTAGAGGTTATTGTACTCATGAGGAAAAACTGATGCATCGGGTTGAAAGGTGTTGGGAATCTCTCTCGTATTAACGTCCCTCACCCCGTCTTAGTGAATGGACCTGGCCAGGCTAAAGCCACCCCTGTATGTAAAACACGTCCTGTGTCATGGTCTTGATCTGAGAATGTCTGCCTGTGTCGTATCAGCAGGGCTAAGAAGTGATAACTTAAATGGTGTGTGCATTAATTTGGCATCACATGCATCATCTAATTAAGAAAATATAACTAAAGATAAGAAAATATGCATGCATTAAAAGAGCTTCTGCATATGGTAAGTCATGCATTTTAATGGTTCATGCATTTTGTATCTTGAATGTATGAATTTATGTTTTTCTGTTAAATATGAAAATTTTAAACATGCATGATTTGTTGTATGATTGTTTAAGTTAAATTAAATGTTAAACCATGAAATTTCTATTGAAATCCTTGTCTTGTTATTCTGTCTTACAAGTTTAGCATAATTACTCTACTTAGACATGTTGTCTGACCCTATATGGTTTAAAAATTTTCAGGTAATGAGTAGGTACTTACGTGCGAAGGCGGAAGGTTGCGACGGGGACTGAGCCTACCTTTCCTCTGCTTCATGAATTCTGAACTCTGATTTTAATTTAATTCAATTCAAGGACAAATGTGATTAATTTTGGATATTGTGAAACTTGAATTTTATTTCATGCATAGTTAATTAGTTGTTAAAGTTTAAATTCCATAAGTATATGTTTGCAAGCATTCATCTGAAGTAGCACGCCAAGTTTTATGCCCAATGTGTTTTTCCGCTGTTAACTGCTAAAAGATTTAAATGTATAAAAAAAAAAAAAAAATTCCACCAATTTCGGGTTATAAAAATTGGGGTGTTACAGGTAGTGCCTATCAGAATGGTGTAGCTGAAAAAAGAAATTGAACGCTTAAGAAAATAGTCAGAGCTAAGTTGAATTATTCAACACTTCCCATTAAATTGTGGGATGAAGCCTTAAGGACAGTTGTGCATATTTTAAATAAGGTACATACAAAATATGTGCATAAAACTCCTTATAAGTTGTGGACAGGTAGGAAACCATCTTTGTCTTATATGCACATATGGGGATGTCCTGCAGAAGCTAAGTTGTATAACCCTCACATTAAAGTCTTTGATCCAAGAACAACCAGTGGATATTTCATTGGTTATCCAAAAAGATCAAATGGATACAGGTTTTATTGCCCATCTCACTCACTACAGACTGTTGAAACAGATAAGGCAAAATTCTTAGAAGATGGTTTAGTAGGATTAAGTGCACTTCAAAACCTTGGTTTTGAGGAAGTACAGGATCCAGTTTCGTCATTTGTTTAGAAAAACACCAAAAGATGCCGCATTATTATTTTTAATGATGATGTGGTTGACCATTCGGTTGTTGATGCACAAATCTAAAGTGAACCTATTATGGACAATGTGGAACAACACAAACAGGATGATCAAGTTCAATCTGAGCCTAAAAAAAGACCGGTTTGGAGATCCACAAGAATTAGGAGATCGGTCATACATCCTGATTATGTGGTGTACCTTCAGGAGCCTGGTGATTTCATAGATATGGATGATGACCCATTGACTTTTACGAAAGCTATGGAAAGCAAATAATCTACACACTGGATACAAGCCATGAAAGAAGAGTTAGACTCTATGGCTAAAAATCAAGTGTGGGATCTTGTCGAGTTACCTAAGGGAGTAAAACCCATAGGGTGTAAATGGGTCTTTAAGACCAAGAAATACTCCAAAGGTAACATAGAGAAATGTAAGGCAAGATTGGTTGCTAAAGGTTTTACCCAAATGGAGGGCATTGACTATAATGAGACATTTTCTCTTGTCTCAATTAAGGAGTCAATGAGAATAATTTTAGCCCTCGTAACCCATTATGACTTAGAGTTACATCAGATGGATGTGAAAACAGTGTTCCTCAACAAAGATCTGAATGAAGAGGTATACACAGAACAACCTCTTGGTTTCTCTGAAAATGATTGTTTGGTTTGCAAGCTTAACAAATCAATATATGGACTTAAACAAGCCTCTCGACAGTGGTATATTAAATTTTTCTAAGTCATTATGACTTTCAGATTTACAGAAAACATTATTGATCAATGTATATACCTTAAGGAAAGCGGGAGTAAGTTCATTATATTGATATTGTATGTGGATGACATTTTACTTGCAACCAACGATATAAAGTTGCTTTTAGAGACAAAACAGTTTTTTGCATCACATTTTGATATGAAAGATATTGGTGAGGCTGCTTATGTTCTTGGCATTGAGATCCGTCGAGACAGAGCAAAAGGTTTTCTATGCCTCTCCAAAAGATCCTGATAGATAAGGTGTTAAAGCGATATGGGATGGAGAACTGTTCTCCTAGTTCAACACCCATATCAAAAAGTGACAAGCTGAGCCTAAAGGATTGTCCACATGACGATATTGACAAAGCACATATGAGTGTTTATCCATATGCATCAGTTGTTGGCAGCTTGCAGTACGTGCAGACATATTTTTGACAAGATATTTCTTTTGCAGTAAGGGTGCTTGGCAAATTTCAGTCTAACCCAGGTATACCCCATTGGAAGGCTTCCAAGAAAGTCTTGCGGTACTTGCAAGGGACAAAAGACTATATGTTGATGTATCATAAAGTTGATCACCTCGAGGTCATTGGCTACTCAGATGCGGACTTTGGAGGATCCCTTGATAGTAGAAATTCTACTATTAGGCATGTCTTCTTACTTGCTGGGGGCGCGATCTCTTGATGGAGTGGGAAGCAGACAATCATTGTTGCCCATACCATGGAGGCAGAATTCATAGCATTGTACGAGACTACCTCGCAGACTATATGGTTAAAGAACTTTATATCACAGTTAAATATGGTTGATTCCATTGGGAAGCCACTGAAGGTCTACTCTGATAATGAATCTGAGGTGTCCTTTTCGAACAACAACAAAAGTACTACGTCATGTGAGCATATGGAATTAAAGTATTTTGTTGTTAAAGAAAGGATGGAGAATCATTTAGTACATATTGTTAATATTGGTACCAAAGAGATGATCGTTGATCATCTTACTAAAGGGATAGCACCGGTATTATATTCCGAACATGTAATGAGGATGGGCTTGTTAAACTCTTTTTGACATATGCATATAAATAAAGTGATCGCTTTCAGTTCATGATTCTCATTATTTTTGTTGTTAATCTCATAAGGATTAGAGATTCAACTAAGGACCTATAGAATAGAATAAAATTGTCATTCTATTCATCAAGTTATTCCCATAAGGTTTTCTGGTTAAAAGGTTTATCGTCGAATCAAGTGGGAGAATGTTGAATTAACCACCACGATTTACATGGTGGTTATCCATGATGTGGATTCATCCCCACATCTGGAATGATCGCTTTCGATAAACCAACATGGGATAAAGGGGGAATGGTTATGCAAATTGTTCCCATCCTGTGCCCTATAAATCAGAGGGTATCATGAGCGACCCTCATCAAGTAAAAGTGTGAGTAACCTGCTAAGAGACACATTGATGGGCGTGGCACGCCTGTTGATGTTTTTTTTTTTTTAATCGTTCCCCATCCCTTTTATTTTCGTAATAGGAGGGTACATGGAACATAACAGTAAATAATGGATGTGGCGGATGACATTCGGTGCATCCACCGAGTCCCACATTTTGTTAAAAAATATGTACTTTTTGTGTTTTTTGTCCTGCACAACACGCGGGACATGCCATCAAACATACCCTTAATTAATGACCGAGGGATTGATTCAACGTTGTTCGTAATGTCCCAAACTTGTCTGGTTGGGGGGAGGAGTTTATTCTACTACTTTGAGTTTGTCCTAGTTGCGTACAGCTACACCCTCTTAAAGTAACATAGAAAACTTCAGGATCCAAAATGGCAAAGAACCTGTTCAGCTCTCTCCATGTTTCTGAGTTACTAAGTCGGTGGTGAAAATAGAGTTTTCCAAATGGGAGTAACATGTACTAGAGATGGCATGGCAACAAAACGCATTAGTTGGGCTGCCTGGCCTCGTCGAGATTGGCCAACTAATTAAGAATGATGGAGATGTGCTACCAATTGGGATTCATGAGGAACCATATATCCAGTAAAACTATCGGTTTTACCACGATCTTGAACAACCATGCAAAGGAAAAGCAAGCTACAAGAGCAGAGCAGAGCAGATCATGTTGTATATAACCGATCATCTGTTATATTCAATCCCCATCGTGCTTTTCACTTGGGGACCATGCATCTCACTTGGGAACCATGAGAGTAGGTCCATTCACATCTCCATCAAATGAGATGTGGGGTGGGGATTGAATATCACCAAGGAAGTGGTTGGGTACAATATCACCTGATCTGCTCTCGTTTTGATTGAAGATATTATTGCCGGTACTGATTCTTTCCATTTGCTGATGAAGACATTCATGTAGTGGGACTGTAGTGGGCAGTTTCCCCAAAGCATCAACCAGCATTATAGCGCAAGATATATGGAATTATTTTTCTCAAGTAAAATCAAGACTTACGGAATATCATGCAACAAGTTAACCTCCTCATCTACAACATAACTAAACACAGTTATTGCAAACAATCGTTCGGATAGATGGCCAGAAACCATCTTCTGATATACACCTATAGAGTTCCTCTACAAAATCATAACTTTTTGTTTAACATTCCATTAATTTCACCAACGGGGGGCTCCGCTTGTCTGGCAGGAGGAGCAGTTAGTGCACGTCACCTTGTGTTGGGACATTGCAAGTTCTAATCCCAATAATACGGTTGTATAACTAATAGGGGTCTGCCTAACCTCAGCTTTCTCTGTCGAAAAACTCTATGTAGTAAATGGAAAAAAAAAATATTCCATTAATTTATGATTAATGTAAAATATGTTATTTAACTTCTTCAATGAATCACATTTCTATTATATTTGCCTATTTGAGATATATAGTTCGGATAAGTGCAGTCCACATCACCAGGATGTGGAAAGATTAACCACCGAACAACCAACAGGGCTCCGCTTATGTGGCAGGAGCAGTTAGTGCACGTCACCTTGTGTTGGGACGTTACAAGTTCGAATCCCTATGGTATAGTTGTATAACTGGTAGGGGTCTGCCTAACCCCAGCTCTCTGTCGAAGAAAAAAAGATTAACCACCTAACAGGGCCACTAATGTTCACAATTTGTGGGATTTCTTGTTTATGAATGCACTTGTACGCGTCTACCAAACCTAGGTTGAGTACAAAAATCAAAATATATTTTCCTTCACTTAAAAAGAAATTAAAAAAAAAAAACAATCGTGAATATCATTGTTTTGCATTTTAGTCAAAACCAAGCACACTTCAACATGCTTGTTTTTTTATAATAAGTTATATGAGACATTCAGTTCATGCACTAACGTGCAAGATCGACCATACTAATGTGATTGCATAATTTCTGTGCACATTAATTGAGGAAATTTGTCAACTATGTCAAATTGGGCAGTTCAGATCTGTTCTTCTTCGTGCTAGTAACTTTTCCAACCATTATATATGTAGACGGTAAGAAATGTTGCCCTAATGTCTTCTCACTAGGCGCATGAACCACACTGGCTTCTTAAATGCAAAGCAACATTAACGTCGATGTGATGCCATTTTGGCTTCAACTTTCAAGTACCAATCTTGGTTTGGATATTTCTTTCGCCTCGGTTACTAGTCTTGTATGGGAGCCAAGTGCATTATTGAAAGCACATACATGGGTGTTACTCCTTGTGTCTGTCTCTCTCAAGAAATAGCCGTCCATAGTGTCTCTCTCACTTCTAGAGAGAGAGAGAGAGAGAGAGAGAGGGCGATTTTATCCGGTTAGTACTAATGGATGGAATTTCTTCACAAGTATTGAACCACCAAATGTCGGTGAAACACGCTCATGCATATCATTCATGAGTCAAATATCATGATTTCTAGCCCTCCCCACCTCCCTTCCACAGTAATGTGATAAGCACTAAACATGTGATTTACAAAAGAGTTCCAACAGGCAAAAAAAGCATGAAGCCCGCTTGGTGAATTAATGTCTCCATACCTAGTCACAAATTTTACAATAAATAAAAAAGAGAACTTGTTTTTTATAAATCTCAAGAAAATATCCATATATTTGAATTTTATAAATATATAAGAAAATGTATAAAAAGTATAATAAAATATCAAAAATATAAAACAGTAATAATGTGATGACATCGGGATAAAATCAGGGCCGGCTGGCCTCTTTGATATTTGAGGTCACCGCCTAAGGCCTCAAATGAAAAAAAAAAAATATTACACTTGTATATTTCACATGTTGAGGGCCTCCAATGAAACATGTCACACACAGTGTTGTGAGAGGTGTACGCCTCAGTACTTGAAGCGTATGCCTCACACACTACAACAAAGCAGTAGATTAGTGACGACCACATTCCGTCGCTAATCCGTCGCTAATCCGTCGCTAACCATGTTAGCGACGGATTAGCGACAACGCGGCGACAGTATGCTTACGTCGCGAATATTTCGACGCTAACTGGCGACGGAATAATTCTGTCGCCAAGTCCGTCGCTAATTGCGACGGAATAACGAGCGCTATATTCCGTCGCCAATCCGCCGGTACTAAACGGCGACCACGGCGTGGCGACGGATTTAATTCCGTCGCTAGATTAATATGAATAGCGACGGAATCATCCGTCGCTAATCCGTCGCAAAAACGAAAAAAAATAAAAAAAAATTATTTAAAAATTAATTACCGAGAACTGTACAATTTATATTTCCTGTACAATTTATATTTCCTGTAAATAAAAAACAAACCACACAAAAAAATTCATATAACAAGTATCTATAATAATTAATCGTTCCACCTTAAAACTAAGAAGTTTAATTATTTACAATTCAACAATTACAATTAGGAAAAATAAAAAAAATAGAACTTCTTCAACACAGTCCTCTAATCATCGCCAAGATTTTGTGCGTCTTCTTGTTCATTGTCTTTATCTGTCCCTTCAGCTCCACTACCCTGATTATCGCTAGCAGCCTACACAAGAAAAGAACAGTCAGTATTGATAAACAAAATATAATGAAATAAATTACACACTATATGTGATTCTATCATGTGCTCATGTGTGATCTAAGGCAATAAAAAAACTCTATATGTGATTCTATCATGCTCCTATATGTGCTAAGGCAGTCAAAAAATTGAATATGTGATTATAGCATGTTCATATGTGTTCTAAGGCATATAAAAAAACTCTATATGTGATTCTACCATGCTCAGATGTGCTTTAAGGCAGGCAAAAAACTATATATGTGATTCGATCATGCTCGTATGTGTGCTAAGGCAGTAAAAAAATTGAATATGTGAATATAGCATGCTCATATGTGCTCTAAGGCAGGCAAAGCCAAAAAATTTATATGTGATTCTATCATAAATGATATATAACATGTTCATATGTGTTCTAAGGCAGTTAAAAAACTCTATATGTTATTATAGCATGTTCATATGTGTGCTAAGGCAGTCAAAAAACAGAATATGTGATTATAATATGCTCATATGTGTTCTTAGGCAGTAAAAAAACTGAATATGTGATTATAGCATGCTTATGTGTTCTAATGCAATCAAAAAAACTTTATATGTGATTCTATCATGCTCATATGTGCTCTAAGACAGACAAAAAGTTAAATATATATATATATATATATATGTGATTCTATCATGCTCATATGTGTGCTAAGGCAGTACAAAAATTGAATATGTGATTATAACATGTTCATATGTGTTCTAAGGCATCTAGAAAAACTCTATATGTGATTCTACCATGCTCAGATGTGCTTTAAGACAGTCAAAAAAACTATATATGTGATTATACCTGAGAGGGACCTGGAATCGAAGATCCCCTATCCTGAACAGCGGCCTTGATCTCATTTCGGAGAAAGGGGGCGACGGTGTATTGGAAGTAGTTATTCAGTGATTCATTAATGATCTCGCATACATCATCACCGGAAAGAATAGTCGGTTGCTTGGAGCTTATGTCGGCGCAAGAAGTTGGTGAGCCGTAACTGGAAAAACCAATAACTGGTGAAGTGTTCATATTACTCCCAAACCCGAACACGCGACCTTTTTTGGGTTCACCTGCTGCAGTCACCCATGCTGTAGGATCAAATGATGGATGCTGAGTAGCGTCTTCGCCATATCGCTCTACCATTTGTTGCTCATATGCCTCCTACAAAATAATGTTTAAAGTATTCATTAATAATTAATGATAACATTATGATGACTTGCATATATATTGCAATGATTATTAATAAAATTAATACATACCGTTGTCGTTCTCGCCTTCTCTGATACGAAGACTCCCGTGGTCTTCCGTTTATGTGTTTCTACAAACACATCCTTATATGGTACACTGCCTCCTTTTTCTGCTTCCTGCGAAGTTAAATGACAAAAGATTTAGTACACAAATTTGCAACAATACTTATAAAATTAATATTATATATTGATGAGTTACCATTTTCTTTAGGTGGCTCCCAAATGTCTTAGATCCACCTGTGTGTAGATGGGCTTCGGGCATCTTCGATCGATTTTGTGAAGCCTTCGCAGAGCGATTTTTAAATGCATCTCCCGCCCACATATCGCACATTTCATCCCAGTAATCTCTCCTGATAGTAATAGGACCATGGCCCTTCCACAGTAATGGATCATCTACTACGCCAGATGCTTTTTTTGCTGCAGTCTTCATAGTGTGCAGCATGTCTGCAAATCGATTGGCAGCCACCTTCTGCCACACCTTCCTTGCATCATTTTCTTCCACCGTAGTTGCAAAGCGATTCGAAGCCTACAAATATTTTCAAAAAGTTAGTAGACATTGCTTAAATAAATTAAATATGAAACGCATTAACTATGAGGAACAACTGTATACCATGAATAAGGACCACAATCTGTCTAATACCTCCTTTGGGTACTCTTTCCATTGAGCAACTGGTCCTGGTAGATGTTGAAGAAGTGAATTCCTAATCTCCCGTACTACTTCTTGTGGCTCAAACCTCGTGCTGCACATGAATTGTTACACAGTAAATATCAATATAAAATATTTAAAAGATATGTAATAATTGAAAACAAAATACTTACGGTCGATTATCGATATACACTATTCGAATGAGTCTTCTTGTGCCAGCCTGAGAAGACCCTGTTTCCTGTGTTGGCTGTTGACTTGTGCGATCAACTGGTGTAGGTGAGTCGTGTACAGGCGCAACATCATCTGTAAAAAAATATACACCAAGTTCTCAGAATGTGCATTTGAACTAATCAAGCATCTAATTAGTTATATGATATACCTATCACAGGAGCCCGTGAAGATGAAGGTTGAGCCTAGCTACTACTGGATGAGCGACCATTATAACCTCCACGAACCATATTCTAACAAATAACATATGTCATACAATACATTCAAATAATTCACATCAAGTATTACAATGCATTCAAGTCATTCACATCAAGCATTGCAATGCATTCAAATAATTCAAATCATTGACATCAAGTATTGCACTAATTCAAATCATTCGTTAATTGCATAAATTATAATACATTCAGATAATTGAAATCATTCACATCAAGTATTACAATGCATTCGAATCATTCGTATCAAGTATTACAATACATTGAAATAAAATTTTTAATCATTCACACCAAGTATTGCAATACAACTCACATCAAGTATTACAATGCATTTAAATAGAGGTTTGTAGTATAAGATTTTGCTCACTAGCTTGAGAATTCTTCCTCGTCACTAGTTTGACTTTCTTCTTCTTCTTCTTCTTCTTCTTCTTCTTCTTCTTCTTCTTCATTGTTTGCCCATCCACTTGGTACATCATTTGGATCACATTCCTCTATGAATGTTTCATCAGCCAATGGAGATATGACATGCATATCATGCGCAACATCGTGACCATAAGCGAAGTCACAGACATCATCTGATTGATAGTAATCACTGTCTTCAGCTAACTCATCTTCTTGTAACTGATCATACTCGGGGTATAGTTTGGATTTCACCTTGCAAACTGCCCACCATTCATTTCTATCTGATTTTTTTATACTCGGATATGAAGTATAATAAACTTGTTGAGCTTGCGAGGCTAATATGAATGGTTCATATGTTCCAAACCTGGATTTATGATTCACCTCCACAATGCCTGAAGCTTTGTCGAGTCTTGTTGCAGTTGGATCAAACCAATGACACTTGAATACCGTAACCCTGTTATTCATGCCTAAGTAAGTCAACTCCATTATTTCCTCTATAACACCGTAGTAATCATGTTCATTTTCACCGTAGCTGCTACCCTTGACACACACGCCACTATTTATCGTTGATTTGTTTATACCGTAGTCTTTTGTATGGAATCGATAACCATTTACGATATACCCGTTGTAGCATTGCACAACTTTGGTCGGACCATTTTCTAAATCACATATTCCTTGATCTTTAACATCACCATGGCGAACCTACGCACAGACATAAACAATTATTGTGATCACGATCAATTAAGTAACTTAGTGTTGTTTATAAGTACAAAATTTATGTTAGCTTCTTTACCAACTGTTTCAACCACTCCACAAACTTAGTTTCACGTTCTTTTTGTACTTCTGCATTAGTGAGATGTGAAACTTTGCTTTGCAACTCTAGATCAAATCGTCTGCAAACCACAAATACTTATATTACCGAGCCATGTATCCACATATAGAACATAAAAGGATTTATAATTGAGTTGCATATACATATACTTACTCGATGTATGGGTCGATCGCTGAACAATTAAAAAGAATATAGATGTGTGCTGCATCTTGCTCTCGATCTGTCAATAGCCTTGATCGGCAACTACCAAATGCATACCCAAGTCGTTGAAATATCGACAGCTTGTCAGCTACAGTTACTTGTTCTCCATCATCGTTACGGGGCGGGCATGTGTAACGTGTTGAAATATGAGGTTCGAAGTACATAGATGAGAAATTTGAAATCTCTTCTAAAGTGTACGCCTCATAAATAGAGCCTTCTACTCTTGCTTTATTACGAACCTTTTTTTTTAGGTCGAACATGCATCTGACAAGAATATACATTTCAAATTTTAAATATCTGTCATTAAAGAGACAAATATAAAAAAACATATACCTTTCAAATGGGTACATCCATCGATATTGCACAGGGCCACCAACCCTTAGTTCATATGGCAAATGTATGATCAAATGTTCCATAACATCAAAAAATGCTGGCGTAAATATCTTTTCTAACAGACAAACAGTGGTGATGACAGAGTCCTCGAGATTCTTTACATCTGATACAATGACCTCCGATGCGCACAATGTTCTGAAAAATCCGCTCAACTCAGACAATACCCCCCATATAGGTTTGTCTAACATATCATGGAATGCTAGGGGTATCAATCGTTGCATAAAGATATGACAATCATGGCTCTTCAACCCATATAATTGTCCATCGTCAATCTTCACAGCCCGAGCAATGTTAGAGACATATCCATCTGGAAATCTCAGTTGTCTCAACCATTGACATACATGTTTTATTTGATCAGGTCCGAGCACGTACTTCGCCTTTGGTTTCAGTACTTTGCCATTATACTCTTTGAGTTCCAATTCTGGTCTTTTACATATTAATTTTAAATCCATACGGGCCTTCGGATTATCCTTCATTTTTCCTTTAATATTCATTACTGTATTGAACACATTATCAAACACATTTTTCTCTACATGCATCACATCCAAATTATGTCGTATCAATAGGGTCGGCCAATACGGTAGTTCCCAAAAAATAGATTTTTTCGTCCAATTGTGTTCCTTCCCAAATTCACGGAAGGGTGTAGGACTGCGGGCATCTGTTAATACATCTGGAAAGTATCGCAATCTTCTTAAAATCTCTATGCCAGACAATCTTGAGGATGGACCTTCCATTTCAGTTGTGCCTGCTGTAAATGCATTCTTTTGACGTCGGAACGGATGATCGCTGGGTAGAAATCGACGATGGCAATCAAACCAGCAAGGCTTCCTTCCATGCCTCAATCTAAAAGCTTTGGAATCCTCCATGCAGTACGGACAAGCCAACCTCCCATGTGTGCTCCAACCAGATAACATACCATATGCAGGGAAGTCACTGATTGTCCATAGAACAGCGGCCTTCATGTTGAAATTTTGTTTTTTGTGGGCATCATACGTGGTAACACCGTCATCCCACAGTACTTTTAATTCATCAATCAATGGCCTTAGATATACATCAAGATTTTGGCCAGGTGAGGTCGGACCAGGGATCAACAGAGACAAGAAAAGATTTGGACGTTTCATACACAAGCTTGGTGGAAGGTTGTATGGAGTTACAAATACTGGCCAGCATGAGTATGGAGTTGATCTACCCCCAAATGGATTAAATCCATTTGTACATAGACCGAGTCTAACATTTCGCACTTCCATTGCGAAGTTCTGATGAGTACGATCAAAGTGCTTCCAAGCTTCAGCGTCAACAGGATGCGTGATCTTGTTTTCATCGTGTCGAACTTTATTTGCATGCCATCTCATGTGTTTAGCTGTCTTTGAAGACATATACAATCGCTGCAATCTAGGAGTGATAGGAAAGTAGCGGAGCGACTTGTATGAAACTTCCTTTGATCTCGTGCTACCATTGCCTCTTGTCTTTGGCTTGAACCGAGGATGCCCACATGACGGGCATGATATGTCGTTTTCCTGCTCCTTGAAATACAACATGCAGTGATTTGGACAAGCATCAATCTTTTTGTAACCCATACCTAGAGCGTTGACCATAACTTTCGCACGATAGAAATTTTGTGGCAATTTCTCATCTTTAGGCAACATACTCTTCACAATCATGCACAAACAGTCAAAACATGATTGACTCAAATTATACTCGGACTTCAAATTCATTAGTTGAAGAACTGCAGACAAGATAGTGTGACTCTCATAACCGTTCCAAAGTGGCTCATCAGCATCTCTAAGTAAATCATAAAATCTACTAGCTGCATCGTTTGGTGATTCTTCATCTACGACAGTTCTTACATCACTAGAACTCATAGCAGAACCCAGTTCTGTTCCTGCAGCATCAAATATCAAATTCGTATATGGATTATCGTGCACCACATTCACCCATGCATCAAAATCGTTTCTAAATTCTTCTCCATGAAACGTCCAGTTCTGATAATCACTCACAAAACCCTTCCTGTATAGGTGATGTCTAACGCCATGAGGTTCTACAAATCGATTATTCTTACAAATCTTGCAGGGACACCTAATCTGACCTGTGGGATCTACCGTACTGACACTTGTCGTTGCAAATTCAATAAAACTGTCGACACCATCCATATATTCATGCGATAACTCATTGTCCACTATCCTACGGTACATCCATTCACGGTTTGCAGTCATTCTGTCGTATGATGTTACGAATAGTATCCTAACCAGTTAAAAGAGAACCATCAGAATACTATGATGAAGAAAATGTCAAATTTATCATGCAATATATGATGTCATACAATCACAAGAATTATGATGCATGCATTGATAACTTAATATTTTCATGTGCAAACTATTCATGACACGATACATTCATTTGAAGCATGCTTTCAGTATACAATTTCACATGGAAGACATAATCAAATTGAAAGTAACTACATGTAAGCATGGATACAATCACATCAAACATTGCAATACATCGAAATAATTCATATCAAACAAATATCAAACATGTACCTGCAGCAAACACACTTCAATATCCCACTAACTACTACCATGCATAGCATGGACTCCGTACTCCAAAAATAAGAACACTTCCATATTCATACATTAAAATCATGCTCAGCATGATCTTCGAACTCCAACAAAGTAGTCCTAGATATCAACAACTAAGTGAGTGTGTGAACAATAAAGTGTTATATTCAATAAATTAAATAACATGTGATGCGCTTGCATCACTTACTCACCACGGGTATTTACCCGATTTGCATTGTTTTTGTCACTTACTTACCACGGGTGGCGGGGCACAAGCGAGTTCTGTTGAGAAATCTGCAAAAAAAAATGATGTTTTAAAATGAAGTCACCATGAAATTATTCGACCATATTAAATCATAAAACCTTAAAATACAAGAAAATAAATTATAAATAAACCAAAACATCATAAACTATAAGAAAAATAAACCATAAAATTAAATAAAAAAGCCACAATTTAAACCTTAATCAAACAAGGAAAAAACCTGCCCAAATCAAATACAAAAAAATCCTTAATCAAATTAACTAAAAAGTATTAATTAAAAAAATGTGATTTAAATCCCTAATTATAGAAAATAAAAATAAAAACTCTAAATAAATAAAAAAAACCTAATCAAATTAACTATAAAAGCCTTAATTAAAAAAATTTGATTTAAAGTCCTAACCAAATTAACTAAAAATCCTTAATTAAAAAAATTATGATTCAAATCCCTAATCATAGAAAATAAAAATAAAAGCTCTAATCAAATCCAAGAAAACCCTAATCAAATTAACTATAAAATGCCCTAATTTTTAAATTTTGATTCAAAGCCCTAATAAAACAAAATCAAATAAAAAACCCTAATTAAATTAACTATAAATAGCCTTAATTTAAGAAATTTGATTCAATTGCTTAATAAATGAAAATCAAAATAAAAAATCCTAATCAATGAAAATCAAAGAAAACTAAACAATAAAAATAAAATAAAAACCCTAATTTCTGAAAAAAGAAAAAAAAGAGCAAGAAACCAGGGGTCGACCCCCGGCCGGACAAGGCAGGGGGTTGACCCCTGGCCGGACACGGCAGGGGGTTGACCCCTGGCCGGACACGGCAGGGGGTCGACCCCGGCCGGACAAGGCAGGGGGTTGACCCCCTGCCGGACATCAAAAGGGGTTGACCCCCTGCCGGTGTTGACCCCCTGCCGGACACGGCGGGGGGGTCGACCCCCCCCCCCCCCCGGCCGGACACGGCAGGGGGTCGACCCCCTACCAGGGTTGACCCCCGGCCGGACACGGCAGGGGGTCGACCCCCGGCCGGACACGGCAGAGGGTCGACCACCTACCGGGGTCGACCGCCTGGCAGAGTCGACCCCCTGCCGGAAAACGCAGGGGGTCGACCTCCAATCCATTTAAGGTGAAATACGTACCTGCGGTTGCTCCGGGCAGCGACGGCGGCAGCGGAAGGTTGACGGAGATCGACTTCCGGCGAACGGTGGGGGCCGGCAGAGAGGTCGACGGGATGTATAGGGCGGCCGAAGGAAGAGGGCGGCAGGAGGGAGAGGGCGGCGGGCGGGAGCAGCGAAAGGAGAAAGGAAAAAGAGGGCTGGGATTAGGGGTAATGCGACATTTAGCGACGGATTAATTCCGTCGCTAAGCCATCGTAATTCAAAAAACAAAAAAGGCGACAGAAAATATTTCGTCGCCTAGGCCGTCGCTATGTTGCGACGGAATTTTAGCCGTCGCTAACTGTCGTATTTATTGCGACAAAATATTCTCTCGCACAATCCGTCGCTAAGTAGCGACGGATTTTGCGAGGGAATATAATCTGTCGCTAGTTTCGTAAAATTCTACAAATATAGCGATGGATTCATTTCTCTCGTTAATCTGTCGCTAAGTAGCGACGATATAACTCCGTCGCTAAATTCCGTCGCTAATTAACTATTTTTTTGTAGTGACAGGCGAGGCGCCCGCTCAAGGTAATGAGGCGCACCCTCAGTACCTGAAGCGTTCTGGAATTGCTTTGAATACATAATTATCTAAAATAATTTCAAATATAACACTGTTTGGATTGCCCTTATTATGATTTCAGCTAAATGTTTGATGCAAGTTTCAATAGCATTAATAACTCCCGATTAATTGCGTGGTGGTAAACCACTAAAAATCTTGCATTAGTATAACTAACTTAAATTTACATATACTTGTATATAAGTAAGAGATGTGTGCAAAAGTGCATTGCTGAAAAACTATAGTTTCATGATAGTTCTATTGCATGTATGCATTTGATATGTCCAAGAAAAAAAATATTTATATGCATCACTAAGATTTATTTTTTGTTTTGGCCGTTTTTGATGGAAACAAATTCAAGGTTATAATTTAAAAAAAAATTGGGAGCTATTTATTTTTCAAGTCCTTCAAAAACCTTATATATACTAAATCAACCATCAAACAAATTCATATATGTATATTTATATTAAAAAACCATTTACCAGTGCTATTTTATTAATATTATATATTTTATTATTTTAATCATGAAGCTTACGCTTCAACGCCTCGAGGCTTACGCCTCGCTTCATAACATGCTCAACGCCTCGCTTTGCCTCATCGCATTTAACAACCTTGGTCACACATGCCTCATGCTGAGGGCCTCGGATGAAAAACAATATGGAGAAATATGGTCCTCCAATGAAATATGCCTAGGGCCTCAAGCCGCCCCTGGATAAAATGTCATATTTTCAAAATTAGTGATATTTTGAAATTATTGTTATCACGTTTTTTAGAGGATTGTATCAGTTTTTCAAAATGTCGGTTCTCGGTGAGGGTTCCCAAAAAAAAAAAAGTTGTAACTAGGATTTATGCCCACCTACCTTACAGGCCCACTAGTTTTTACTCCCGACTAGGGGAGAGAGTCAAGAGTCTAGACTCTAGAAGCCCCTGAAGTCTCGTGGTGGAACCGTTGGGACGGCATGACCATGACTATTCCAAGAGTGTGATTTTCCTACCATTCAGTTGTGGGGTCCTGTGTGGCTCAATCCTGGAGGGATCCTTATCATGAGAAAGAGGAGGCCCTGACGACACTTAATACCATAAACCCCACTATCCAGTTGTTCTCCAAGCTCCAGATGCCATTGTTCACTGCAAATCCTTACTCAGGTTTCCTGAGAAACTACTACATATCCTCACTCTTTACCATGATTTTTTCCCAACAAGGAAATGTGAATGAGCTGGGATACATTTGAATTATGCCATAAACACAAAATGTGAAAAAGAAAAGAAGATCACCTAGGAGGTTATCTTTTGTCTTTTGCTTTATATGGAATCTCTATATTTAGAAACAAGCAAGAGCAAAGCAAGACATTGATTACTTGCACATCCACCACAGCTGCGTACTTTCTATTAAAGGTGTATCATTTTTCTTCATCCCCATCAAGAATTCAATGAGTTAATCCGGTGAGTGCGTCATAAATGAGAGAGAGAGAGAGCAAATGTTGTCATAATCCATTTAGCAACCAGATTACCAAACCATCTTTTAAAAAGATTCGGAAAATGGGCTTGAATCGCATAGAATCAAATCATTTTAAATCAGCCTATTAAACAATTTGATTTTCAAGATTTCAAAAAAATTCATAAAAAAAATAGGAAAATTTATTTAAGAAAAATGCATAAATGAAATAAATGACGACTTAGAGGTTCGGTCAAATTTAAAGAGGTGCCAATTAATTATCACATAACATTTAAAGAAAAAAGAAAACTGATTCAGGCCATTTTTTGTGAGCTTTAAGAGAATGGCGATCAAAAGAAAGAATTTCTTTTATATTGCTTATCATAAAATACAACGAGAATATATAGGATTACAAAGGATACACGATAAGAGGACCCTTGATAAGGTAGGAATACACAAAAAGAAAGAAAAAGACAACTCGATCAGTCACAATGCTCCTCGATTCTCCTTAATCTAAGGAGATTCACTAGGATAGCTACAGTTGCACAACTTTATCATAATCTCAACACTCTCCCTCAAACTGGAGAGTGCATATCCAAAACTCCTCGTTTATTTATAAGAAACAAAATTTGTTCCTTTCTCGGGGTTTAGTAAAAAGATCTGCAACTTGATCTTTTGACTGCACATATATTTTTTGGATGACGCCTTTGATGAGTTTTTCTCGAATAAAATAAGAGTCAATATCTCTATGCTTAGTTCCCTCATGAAAAAAAAGATTGGCAGCAATGTGAATAGTTGTCTGATTATCGCACACAAGATCAGCAGGCCATGTCAGCTTCACTTGAAGATCTTTAAAAAGAAACATTAGCCATGCTATTTCACAAGCTGTATTTTTTATGGCCCAATACTCGGCTTCTTCAGATGGCCGAGAAACTATACTTTGCTTCTTAGTTTTTCATGAAATTAGATCTTTTCCTAGAAAAATACAATACTTAGTTACTGATTTTCTAGATTCTGAGCACCCAGCCCAATCAGAGTCACAATATGCTTTGATGCGAAGATCAGACGCAGCTGATAGTAGGATTCCTTGCCCTAGACTTTTTTTCAAATAGCGTATCACACGAAGTACAGCCTCTAAATGTGGTTTTCTTGGCATCTGCATAAACCTGTTTAGAATGTGAACAGTATACATAATACCAGGATGTGTAATGGTTAGATATATTAAATGTTCGATCAATCTTCTATACATAGAGGGATCTTTCAAATCTTTACCATCAAAGAATGTGAGAGATAACTTTTGATCCATTGAAAAATCCATTGGCTTGGTGCCTAACATACCTGCTTCATCTAAGATATCTAAGGCATATTTTCTTTGAGTCAAACATATTTTAGACTTGGATCTAGATACTTCTATCCCCCAAAAATATTTTAATGGATCCAAATACTTCGTACGAAAGTTTTGATTTAGTTATTCTTTTAAACCCAATAACAGTTACATCATCATTTCCTGCTATCACCAGATTATCCATATAAACTAAAAGGGCTATAAACATATTATCCTTGAAAAATGTGAATAGAGAATAATCAACTTTAGACTGGGAAAAACCATATTGAATCAAAGTGGTAGAAAATTTTGAAAACCAATTTTTGGAGCCTTGTTTGAGGTAATATAATGATTTGTTGAGTTTTCATACCAAATTATCTCCTTGTTTGCCAATCCCTAGGGACATTTTCATATAAACGTCTTCATCGAGATCCCCATGCAGAAATGCATTATGCATGTCTATTTGATGAAGTGGTCGATTTTTTATGACTGCAATAGTAAGATGACATCGAAATGAAACAAATTTTGCTACTAGAGCAAATGGCTCATGGTAATCTTGCCCTTCTTGTTAGTAATAGCATTTTGCCATAAGTCTCACCTTGTACCGCTTAACAAATCTGTTAGATCTATATTTTACCTTCAATATCCACTTACACCCAACAAGTTTCACTCTTTCCGAAAGATGAGTGACAGATCAGGTGTTGTCATCCAGAGCTTGTATTTTTGCACTCATAGCATCATGCCAACAAGTATCTTGAACAACCTAATGGAAGGATGTGGGTTCATCTACATTAGAGATGGCTAGAAGAAATTTTTGATGTGATTATGAAAACCTTTAAAAGGAGATACAATTGACTAGGAGAAAATGTGTACATCTTGGTCCATTAGTTGAAGTTCATATTGGATCAGGATCTCATTGAGCGGTTGTACAATAGAAATCTCTTAACATGACAAAAGGGTATTTTTCTTGAGTGATCTTCAAATATTAGGCTCAACATCAGGTTGATCAGATAATTGAATACTAGGGTTATTTTCAGAAATGGTATTTTTAAAAGTGGTTGTTGAAGGAGAACAATTTTAAAGTTGATCATCATCAGTTGAAAATTCATCCATGGATACAAGGATTGGCAACACTACATCATTGTCACCATCTTTAAGCGTGTGATATGGAAAGGTGGATTCCTGAAAAATAACATCATGACTAGAAAAAGTTAAGATTCTAAATCGTATATTTTGTAAACTTTTTGTCCAAAAGGATAACCAATGAAAACACATCTCTTGGCTCTTCGATCAAACTTAGATTTGTTTTGATCTGTGTTAGTAGCATAACACAAACATCCAAAAACTTTGAGGTAACTGAAAGTCATTTTTCAATTGAACAAAATCTCATAAGGTGATTTGTCTCTTAAACAAGGACTAAGAGTACGATTTATCAAGTAAGCAGTGGTTAAGATGCAATCACCCTAAAACTTAAATGGTAGGCCAGCTTAAAACATTAGAGCTTTTGCCATTTTTAAAAAGTGTCGATGTTTTTGCTCAACAATATCATTTTATTTAGGTGTGGATACATAGCTATGTTGATGGTTAATTCCATTGTTTTCAAAAAAATCTTTGAACTTCATGAGTGAAAAATTCTAATCCATTATCAGATCTAATAGATTTAACTCGATGTCGAAATTGATTTTGGACCATATAGAAAAAATTCTAAAGAAGTTATTTTGCCTCGCTTTTATGATGCATCAAGTACACCCAAACCCAACGAGAAAAATCATCGACCAAAGTGAGAAAGTAATGGGCCCTACTTACGGAGCTTTGCAAGTAGGGATCTCACATATCAACATGTACCAACTCAAACTTTATTGGTAAATATTTTACTTAAACCAAAAGATAGCATTGTCTGTTTAACACAATGACACACATCACAATGACATAAAATGTCAAAAGAAATTTTAGAATCATACTTAAAAAAAAGTATACGACTAGTTGAGGGATGTCCAAGACGTTGATGCCAAATACTAGGGTGATTTATGGGAGATGTCAATTATGCAATATATAGGAGGTGGTGAGACATTCAACATTTTCAACCCATTTCACTATTCACTCGCACCAATCATTATTTTTATTAATCAATAAGAGGTGGTGAGACATTCAACATGTACAACCCATTTCACTCTTCACTTGCACCAATCATCATCTTTTATGCTAGATCATGAATATCGCATGAGTTAGGAAAAAAAGTGATTGAACAATTCAAGAATTTGGTAAACTAGGTGATAGAAATCAAATTGAATTTAAACAAAAGAATACACATAGCATTATGCAAGGAGATTGAATCTAAAATTTTTACCAAACCTTCATGTGATGAACCCATGGATGACCCATTTGAAAGTTTTACATGAATATTGGAATTTTCATATTTATCAAAAAACTCAGAAAAAGAGACAATATGATCATTGGCTCTTGAGTCAATGATCTAAGATGTATTTGAAGAGTGAAAAGGCAAACCTAAGAAATTGATTGTAGATGACTTGCTTTTGATAAAAGCTATGGGCTGGTTATACTCACTCTGGATGAGCACAATAGTCTCATCTGTACCTGCTTTCGCTTCACCTCCATATGATATTGATGTATTAATCGACGGTGTAGGGGCTGATCCGCTCAAGCTTGGTTTGTGTAATCTATGTCTGGGAGGATATCTATGTAGCTTGAAGCATTTTTCCTTAACATGTCTACCAACAATCACGTATTGCATCCTTGATTCGATTGTTTGAGATAAATTTGATGGCACTAACTGATGGCACTCGATGATCATCATGAGAAGAACTCGAGTACAAGATTGATTTATTTGTTGTAGTTATAGTGTTAACTCAAGTTTTTCTACTTCGTTCATCTTGAATCACCAGAGCAGATATTTTGGCTACCGACAACAATAGAATCTTAAGGAGAATTTGTCCTCTAACTGTATCATAAGTGTCATTAAGACCCATAAGAAACTGAAAAACTCTTTTATGTTCCCATTGTTCTTTCAATTGCACGTACATGTGGGTAATGGATTGTACGGAGACAATTCGTCCCAAAATCCTTTGAGTTTAGAGAAATATGTGGCTATCGACATAGAGCCTTGCCGAAAGATGAACTATTGCGCATTGAATTTGATAAATCTTGGGTGCAATACTTTGTGAGAATCGCTCATGTAAATCTGCTTAAACTTCGTGAGTTGTGGTGGCAAAAATGATACTATTGGCTAAGTCTCAAGAAATAGAGTTTAACAATCATGACAGAATCATGTTGTTACATCTGACCTATTTAAGATAATCTAATGATCGATTCTTAGGTTTTACCACAGATTCATCTATGAAGCCATTCTTATTTTTTTGGCACTTAGAGACATAATCATGTATTTGCTCCAAGTAGCATAGTTAACCCCCATCAACAAAGCTGAGACACAAGGACAGTTGTAGGACTGTTCGGGTGATGCGAGTATGAGCTTGTAGATTTGTCAGGTGGGTTGGACGCTACTTCAGCCATATGCCCAATCAATTCTCAACAAAAGACAAGGTAAAAGAGCACTTATCTGCAGACTGAATCTGATGTCTCTGAATATCTGAAGGTTGCTGAAGAGCAACAGGTTCGTTTGCTGTTGAACAACAGATTTAAACACCAACAAGAACAGTGATTCACGGTTGTGGATGCCGATAATGAGAAGGCTCTGATGGAGAGATCTTGCTGTGATCAAGTCAGAGGTGGGCAACAAACAGGAACAGCAGACGGACAAGGAATATGTAGCTGAAGCAGGGAGCGATCGAACTCGATCCTAACTCACACACTACGAACTAGGTACAGAGGTTGACCAGAAAATACAACGAGAATATAGAGGATTACAAGGATACACAATAAGAGGACCCTTGATAAGGTAGGAATATACAAAAAGAAAGAAAACTCGATCAGTTACTATACTCCTAGATAAGATCATGATTCTCTTAATCTAAGGAGATTCACTCGGATAGCTGCAGTTGCACAACCGTATCCTAATCTCAACATTTTTCAATTAAATCAGTGAGGTGCCAATTTGATTTGAATCGATCTGATTCATACTGAATTTGGTAACGAGAGAGAGAGAGAGAGACTGAATTTAGTAAGAATGCTTAGAAGTTGCGAAAATCTGGTATGGATGCATAGACCTGCATCCTGGTCTGTATCTGATGACAGTGTATCTTAATCCTTATTATTTTTAATACTATGAAGTGGGCCTTATCACCCAGCGTGATTATCCAAAAAATAAAATAATAAGATTATAAGAAGATACGACATACAAATAATCTAAAGTATATCCTTGCAACTTGAGGGTTGGTATACTGGTAGGGATATTGAAAACCGAACTCCCCTCCTACTGACATTCTTGTGAGAAGACACGACACGCAAATAATCTTGACTCTAGATTGTCCTTGTGACTTGTAGGGACATTGAAAACCGAAGTCCCCTCCCACTGACATTCTTGTGGAATCAAGTGGACAGAGTGAGCTGCCCTTATCACGTGGGCATGACCCCACTGGTTACGGAAAAGACGGGCACCACTCCCTCTCCCACGCTCCTTCTCCAACATTTCCTTACCTACCATCCGTCACTTTTCCTGGGTGGACTTCTAAACCTCTTTTTTCTCGAGTCTTCTCTTCAACAAGCCTCAGTCCAATTTCTTATTAGGAATGTTGTTCGTACCCAAAAATTTAATCATGACAAGCTTTGGTCTATCCATGGACTATCAAATTTCATGATGACTAACGTCCTAATTGAATCATGTTTGTTATTACTCATTAGTCGCTCTCTAACAAAAAAGAAAAGAAAAGAGGGTAATGATTTTTATTACTTTCTTGTCTCACACGCCTATAGACTAGTCGTTCTTGACTTCAGCATGAAGCATAGACAGAAGAAACAAAGACGTGAGAGAGGTCCATCCATCACGTAATCATAATAGCCCCCCAAACAAAAATCATGCAATCATCACCATCGTTCCCTGCTCATCAGCATGTGCGATGGGGGAGACAATGGGACCCCTCCACACTACCTTTGTTTCAGATCTACCTTGTTTCTTTACTTTTGAAACATCACAAAATTAAATCCCCCAGTCATGATTGTTTACTTCCCATTTCGAGACACTTTTTTTTTTCTTTTTTTTGAGGAATCCCATCTCAAGACTTTGTTAAGGAAGAAAATATGAACAAACAATAAGATGGCTTGACATAGAAGAAGAATATCATATTGCATAAAAGCTAAACGTACCAAGAAGTGTGTTTTTTATTTAGTATACACAATCTCATCAGTAAAATCTAATTGATTTCTACACCTTTGATTGTAGCTCAATAACAATAAAGAAAAAGTGAGAATATACAACTTGGGGACTCTAAAATCTGCTGCACTAATCAAAAGGAGACCATCCATCAAAAGAGAGTCCTTCCTTGATCCCTTCCCCAATCAGTTTTTGACCAACTAACAAGCTGCTGAGGGATGGGAGAAGGGGTTGTAAAAAGGGGACTTGGTGGTCATCGTGAAATGGCCCTTGTTGGTGGTATCTTTGGTAACAATTCTCTCGCATGAAGGGCACATGGTGAGGGTGGCTGCAGGCAGTTGCATGTAAAGTGGGGAGGCCAATTTTAGAGCCTTGAGTTCCAGAAGTTCCTTGTGTAGCCTTCTGTTCTCGTCTGTGAGAGTCTCGCAGCACCTCTTCAAGAATTCGCAATCAACTTCTGTCTGCTTCAATTTGGTCCTACATGAAAAAAATTGAAGGCCCCCATGAGAAGACATCTCAAAATTTTGTAACAAAAGAATTCATTAATATGATATTATGGTATATGCATAAAAAAATTGAAGGCCTTCAAACTTTTTTGGTACCTTGCCCTCCTGTTTTGGAACCATACTTCCACCTGCCTTGGTCGTAGATTCAATTGCTTGGCTAAGGCTTGCTTTTGCTTCTGCAGTTAAAAAGTAGATGATACAATTCAATACAAGAAACAGAGAAAAAGAGACTCCATAAAGAATTAAAACCACAAAAAAAAGGCCTTTTTTTTTTCAAGGGAAAACTTGATAGTGGGTGTTATTTACCGGATTGAGAGTGCTATGTTCTTTGAAGCTATCTTCCAAAAGGGAAGATTGTTCCTTTGTGAGTCTTAGCTTTTTTCTTCCACTACCCTCTTCATCTTCATCACTAACTCTGGAGGACACCTTCTCAGTTTCCAAATCTTCACTAAGGGCTTCCCTTTCCCTCTTCACACACGGTGGGGCAATGAGAGGAGAGCAAGGTGCTGGAAGGGTGGACTCCTTTTCTTCATAAATCTTATTAACACCAATCTTCTGCAGTGGTTTGGTCACTCCCTCATCTAAAACATCAACAACCCTTTCCTTGATACTAATTGAGAACAGAAACAACAAAGATAACAAAAAAATAATACTGCCCAATAATAGATAACTATAGCAAAAAACGAAAAAGCATGTCTTTATATATACCTCGTGAAGCAGTGTTTAGGAGAGACAAGGAGAGATCAGGTTCAAGATTGGCAGAAGGAAACAAACGATCCAATCTTACACCAGAGGGTCTGCTCTGCTCCACCTTCAAGGACTTGTCTGTGATCTTTCCTTGAGTGCTACTCCCTAAGGAAAGCACAAGACCCGTGTTGCACCCTTCTTCGAAAACCATCTCTATTAGAAGAAGAAGAAGCAAAGTGAAGAAGAAGAGAGGAGGAGAATTGAGAGAGCTTAGAGGGGGAAGAAATGGAGAGAGAATGCAGAGGATGGTACTATTGTTGTTCTTGTTTTGTGCATATATATTTAATGAAGGGAAAGGGGAAGAAAGGAGTCGATGAATACGTTTCCCTGGACACATTGAAACCCCAAATATAACTCTCCAAGGTTGACCATTATGAAAAACCGACCGCATGAATGAAGGGCTCATAATTAGAAAAGAGAAAAAGAAATGTCTCCCCCCTACCCTTTCCCTTCCATGAGTCCAAGAAAAATAATATAAGAATTGAGATGATGTACACGTGGATTCACATGGGGTGAGCTCACACACAAACACAGCAAGAGAATGATTCGGGGTCTTTCCACAAACCACTCCATACGCATGACCACATTGAACCCCCGGCCGATTATTATTCTCAATAATCCACTGCCTTCCCATACAGCTCATGAGTGCATGCTTTGCTTGCTTTCATTACCAGCTCCTCCGTAACTGATCTGGGAAGCATTGGTACTAATAAATTCAAGATTATTAGAGCCATCACTACCATTAATTTCTGCATGTACAACAATACCGTTCCAACCAATGTCTAAAAAGCCCAAGAAGGGTCTGACGTAGTGGGATGGGACGTTGGCTGCTAGACAGGTGGTCTAGATTCAAATTTCATGAGTGTCTCTCTTGTGTAAGCCCAAGTGTGGCAACTCCTCGGGGCAAGGTGTGAGCTCACAGAATTTTATGTTGCTAGGACAGCGATCGTCGAGCAAAGCCAGTATGGCTAGGGTGGCTTTAACTCTCTCTCTCTCTCTCTCTCTCTCTCTCTCTATATATATATATATATATATATATATATATATATGAATCTACAGCTTCAACCTGATGAGTGAGTTTGATCATGACGGGTGAAGGGTAGTTGTAGCCAAGTTGCGGTTTAGGGGGAGGGGAGAATATTGGTGGGAATCATGATTGGCTGCCCATATTCAAGGGAGGGTGCCCAGTACTTTATCCCAAAACACACGCAAAGTTGCTTGCGTCCATTGTGACCGCCACTTCTTTTTCTCCATCAAATTAACAACACACAGCTATAGGGATGTAGGCGGGTCGGATATGGATCATGTCAGCCCAACACTGTACCCTTTTGAAAAGTGTCACTTCCAGCTCAGACCTCATCATATCTAGGTCAGATTTGAAACATGACTTTCACAATAAATATTTAATAACCCGGAGAAAAAAAAACATAGAACCCCATCTTTCTAAAATATTAGCAAAAAATGTCCCCAGTGACGGGGGCTGGGCTTAGCCATTAAACATCATGTTTTGATCACATTGGGTCTTGAATTTGAATCTTGTAGTTTTTATACCTTGGAAATTCAAGCAAAAAGTCATAAAATTCAAAATTTCTACTGGTTGAACATTAGTTACATTTAAGTAATGGATTTCAATGACACTAGAGTGAGGGCTGTTATTGGGTTGTCTGTGACCTGATTCTGAGCCAGGTCAGATCCTATAGGATCCGGGTTTGAACTTAGTGATGTAGATCAAACCAGTAAATCGGTTTGGATCCTAAAGATGATACGATGTGGACTTGTGTCAGGTTTGGAAATTTTCATACAATTCGGTCCTGATTAAGACCTCTATTTTCAAAATATAAAAACTATGAAAAATTAAGATTGGAATAGTCAGATTTGGTTTGTAATATCTGGAAGTGGACATGGGTATGCTTGTACCTAAGCTAGGTCCAGTCCAACCCAGATCCAGATCTGGTGCAAGCACCCGCCGGGGTCCGACATAAGTTATGAAAGCCAACCCATATATGTATATATATCATCAACAGAGCAGAGTGCCAAGTTGGTATATTATTGTTTTGTGTAAGAACAATAAATCACAAGCAGAAAGTTGTGAGCCCATGTATTACAGGCCTTGTTTACATTAAACTTTTTTGGTTTTACTTGCCAAAAAGTAGGTATAGGTAAGTAGGGATGCACAACCAACTGAGACGGCTTGGGCATGGCTTGGTTAAGACTCGGCACATCCCTGTTGTAAATGAGCTGAGCTTGTACCATGGTCTGAAGCTTGAACGAGCAAACAAGCCGATCTTGTTCAACCTGTCAAGCTCAATAAGACTCGGTAGTCAACCCCCCACCCCCGTTAACCCCTTAAAAGCAGCAGGCACTTCAGACCAGACCCGACCTGTCCCATCCGGCTGCGCCACGTTAACCCCTTTAAAGAAAACCCTAGAATCTAGGGTTTGTCATCGTATGGATAATTATCGATGATCCCCTTTTTAGCAAGTGAAGATTTGTTTTCTTTTCTATTTTGGTAATTTTCTTGTTTTCATGTTGTTATCCGTTTTTCGTTGAGATTTCGGATGAGATTGGTCTATCTCCAGCCAATTGTTGCTTGATTGAATTGGCTGGAATCACCTATATATATCAGCCTCTTGTAGCCTTCGACATATGAGAAATAACAAAGGTGAGCGAGTCTGTGTTTCCCGTGGATGTAGGCATTCATTGTCGAACCACGTAAATGTGTGTGGTCTACTTGTGAGTTTTTTATATATGTTTCGTAACACGGTATCAGAGCAGGTTCTTTGAGGTGATCATTGGTTGCTATTTTTTTTATGGAGAAGAAGAGAGACGCAATGGCCGACAGCAATGCCAACTCTTCGAAAAATTCGATCGACAGTAACGTTGGTTGTTTTGATCAAAACCATTTACTTAAAATCACAAATTTGTTATTCTCTGGGACCTACTATCTCAGTTGGTCAAAAGCTATAAAACTATTTTTCAGTGGTAAATACAAATTAGGATATATCACTGAAAAAAACGTGAAGCCGGAAGTCTCAGATCCCGCCTATGAGAAATGAGAATCTGAGAATGACATGGTTATGAGCTGAATGTTAAATTCTATGGAACCAACCATTGTCAGAAGTTTTTTGCTTATGAATACCGCAAGAGAAATTTGGGACGCGGTTAAAGAAATTTATGGCAAGCAATTTGATCTCACAAGGGTATATGAACTTCAACTAAAAAACTCTAAATACACCTGTGACGACAAGCCCTTTAGTGTATACATTGAAACACTTAAAGGGACGTGGAATGAATTGCTCCAATATCGACTTCCTATCAGCGACATCCTTGAGAATAAGAAAAGATTTGAGGAAGATAAGGTTTTCAAAGTACTTGCAGGTCTTGGCCCTAACTATGAAAACCTTCAAAATCAGATCTTGATGACAACTCCCTCGCCATTATACAATATTGTTTGCGCCATAATCCAATGTGAAGAAACCTGTAGAAAGGTCATGAATCCAAGCCATAGTAGTAAGGAGAAACAACCTAAAAAAATGGCATTTCAAGTCGGCTTTAAGAAAAATCAAGCATTAAGTGAGATGCCAAACTGCCTCTCTCAAGATCGATCCAAAGCTAGGTCAAAACTTAAGTGTTCCTATTGTAAAAAATTGAGGCACTCCAAAGATCGGTGTTGGGACCTTGTGGGTCGTCTTAGTCATGACAAGGAGACAAATGTAAAATAAGACACGACAAATTTCATCACCAAAGATGATCGCACCCGATTCTTCCAACATATGGCTAAGACACACTTAGAATCTACTTCTCTTATCAAAGAGGCTTCTGCCGACCAGCAAGGTAAAAATTATGCTCTTCTTTCATGTTTGTTAAAAAATGAGTGGATTATTGATTCAGAAGCCTCTGGCCACATGACAAACTATGATGACGATTTGATCTATTCTAAAAAATCAATATACACGGCTGATGCGTCTATCATGATGGTCACTGACACAAAAAATATGAAATTCAACCAAGACCTTGAATCTAAAGTTCTTGTGGTTCCTAAACTTGCTACTAATCTCATGTATGTAAGTAAGATCACAAAAACTTATGATTGCCTAGTTGTTTTCTCTTCAAAGGATGCAGTGTTTTAGGATAGAAAAATGAAGAAGACGATTGGTAGAGGCGTTGAACGTGATGGTTTATACATATTCAGTCATTTGCAATAGACCTTCTTATGCTGTGATCAATCAAGTAATTTGTACCATCTTTGGCACTCTCATCTTGGACATGCTTCTGTTAAAATTATTAAATTAGTATCACTAGAATTGAATAATAAAAACTTATCATGTGATGCATGTGAATTTGCTAAAGCCTCTGAGCTTCCTTTTCAGAACTCTTCTACTATGAGTAATGAGTTTTTTAAAGTGATTTACTCTGATGTGTGGGGTCCGACCCCTGTAGACTCTTTGGTTTCAAATACTATGTTACATTCATTGAGGACAAGTCTCGAGTTACTTGGGTATATTTTTTGAAGCATAAAAGTGAAGTGGCCAAAGTTTTTAAAAAAATTTACAACCCTATGCTTACTCAATATGAGCATAAGATCAAACTTCTGAGGTTAGATAATAGAGAAGAATATATTAATGAAGTTCTTGATGAATTCTTGAAGCAAAAAGGGATCATAATGCTTCAAAATACTTGCGCAAGAACCCCTCAGCAAAATGGGGTCGCCTAAAGGAAAAATCATCATTTTCTCAATGTTGCTTGGTCTCTCATGTTTCACATGAATATTTCTCAACCGTATTAGACCGACGCCATAGCCACAACATGCTATAGCATAAATTGGGTCCTAAGTTCTAGTTTGAGAAATGAAATTCCCATGGAAAATATGAGAAATAAAAGAAAATGCATCAAACATCTGAAAGTTTTTGGCTCTAAATGTTTTGTTCATATCCAAGAAAAAATTTAAAACAAACTTGAGAAACGAGTTGTCAAATGTGTTTTCGTTGGATATTCCTCGTCAAAGATGGGGTTCAAATATTTTGATCCTATCTCAAAAAAAATGTACAAAAGATGTGAGATTTTTTTTAAATGAACCCTACTTCCAATATCCGAACGAGAGGGAGAACCAACCAAATATGTCAAGTTTCATACCAAGACTCATTTTGTCGATTCCTGAACACCTTGATGACCCCATCCTAACTTGTGTGGTCTCAATAACTAGAATGATTCCTCCATTCAAGAGTCAGATATCCTCTTTGATTATGGTTCAAACTCCTCTTTTACAGACCCTGTCACTACTTCCAACCCAAGTGAGTCCATAACCAACCCTGTTCAAGAAAATGGTAACATCAGAAAGTCATCTTGACCGACTAGACCACTTGTTAGACTGAGAGACTATTATTCCTATTGTACCACTGAAGCTGTAAAAGTATATTCTATAGAACGCCAAATGGATCTTTCAAAATTATCTGTGTCATACCATACCTATCTGGCCAAAACTTATGCTCACCATGAACCAACAAGCTTCAAAGAAGCCCGTGAAGACCCCAATAGAAATCAGCCATGGATGATGAATTAAAAGTGTTGCTCAAAAATAATACATGGACCTTAGTTGAGCTTCATGTAGGAAAGAAAATAGTGAGATGTTGTTGGGTATACAAAATCAAATATAATAGTGACGAATCTGTGGAGAGGTACAAAGCAGGATTGGTTGCAAAGGGGTATACTCAGAAAGAAGGTATTGACTTCACTGAAACATTTGCACCTGTTGCAAAAATGAGTTTTATTTGTATTCTTCTTTCTATGGCTACTAATAAACAGTGGGGCATCTTCCAATTATATATAAAAATGCCTTTCTTCATGGTGAGTTAGAAGAAAAAGTGTACATGGATCTTCTGCCCGGATACAACTGTGATCTTGGTAAAGTGTGCAAACTCCAAAAATCTATTTATGGCCTAAAACAATCTCCTCGGGCTTGGTTTGCCAAACTCAATGAGGTTCTTATCAACATCGGATTCAGATGAAGTATTGCTGACTATATCATGTTTGTACATTGTTCATCCCAGGGCAATGTCATTTTGCTTGTATATGTTGATGATATAATTCTGACAGGTGACAATAGATCTATGATGCAGAAAACTAAAGAAATCTTGCATGCCAAATTTGAGATCAAAGATCTTGGTAAATTAAGGTATTTTCTTGGCATCGAAGTTGCGTATTCGAACAAAAGAATTTTCTTGTGTCAGCGAAAGTACACTCTAGATCTTTTTAAAGATACTGGAGTAATTAGAACAAAGGTTGTTGAAACTCTCCTTGAAACTAACTGCAAACTAAAGAAAAATAAAGGAAATGTTGTTGCCAACTTTGAGAGCTTTCAAAGACTAGTGAAAAAATTAATATATCTGACCATTAGTGTTATCAATCAATTCATGCATCAACTATGATCCATTCATGTTGAAGCTGCTCATAGAATCCTCTGATATCTTAAAGGAAGCTCAGGCAAAGGGATTCTCATGAAAAAAAATGAAAATCTGGACATAGTAGGATTCACAGATGTCGACTGGGCAGGAGACCCTAATGATAGAAGGTCAACTACAGGTTTTTGTTCCTTTGTTGGTGGTAATCTTGTATCTTGGAAGAGCAAGAAACAATCTCTAGTTACTAGATCCAGTGCTGAAGCAGAATATCGCATCATGGTTGTGTGTACGTGTGAGCTCATTTGGATTAAGGCTCTTGTTAGATATGGGTATAAAAATGGCTCAACCTATGGAACTCAAATGTGATAACATGGCTGCTATATACATTGGAGCTAACCCGGGTTTTTATGAGAGAACTAAACATATTGAAGTTGACTGCCACTTCGTAAGAGAAAAAATTTAAGCTAAAAAAGTATACACGTCGTATGTTGAAAGCAAAGATCAGTTAGCCGACATTTTCACTAAATCTCTAAGTCGTGAATCCCATCATAGACTGAGTTGCAAGTTGGGTTTGATAGATATCTATGCACCAACTTGAGGGAGAGAATGTCACCGTATGGATAATTATCGATTATCCCCTTTTTAGCAAGTGAAGATTTGTTTTCTTTTGGTGATTTCCTTGTTTCCATGTTATTCATTTTCTGTTATGATTTCGGATGAGATTGGTCTATCTTCAGCCAATTGTTTCTTGATTGAATTGGCTGGAATCACCTATATATATCGGCCTCTTGTAGCCATCGACATATGAGAAATAACAAAGTTGAGTGAGCCTGTGTTTCCCGTGGATATACGCATTCATTGCCGAACCACGTAAATGTGTGTGGTTTGCTTGTGAGTTTTTTATATATGTTTCGTAACAGGGTTTTCTTTTATTTTTCTGACATGGCCCCCTGCTGTAGATACAAGAACCAATTATTTTTGTTATTCCAAACTCAATCAAACAATTGGTTGAGTCACAGATGTGGAGGAGCCCAGGCCTACCAGACCACTTTAAGGTGGAAAGCAAAAAATGAAATTTTCATCATTAAAGCAGTTTGGGAAGCGACCAGATCAGATCGAGACCAATTATTTAATAGGAATTGGTCCAACAAGCACTTCCCGAGAGCCACGCTAACCTTACTCACACAGGGCTGATTACAGATACTAGGTGTCCCCCTCTCGTCCCGGTATGTGCTAGCTGTGTCGTCAGGACTGCGAAGACGGGCGGGCCCCCATATATGTTGTTCTTTTTACGTTCGGCTGGTAACAAATCTGTTCAGCGTCAAGTGGGTTCCCTCAGGCGAAACTTACTCTCATACATGGTTCTCAGTCAGAGTTCACAAGATAAAAAGGTTAGTCTCAGCTGGGAAGTATGCTTCGAAACAATCATCTGGTTTACATGGATCGATGATTCGAAATCGACTAACTTTTGAAGCAAAAAGCCTTGTTTCCCCAACAAATTTATATGGAATGACTATTTAGAACTAGGGAACAGGTGATGGGAGTAGGGGTGGCAATCGGGTCGGGTTGGCGGGTCAGCATACCTCAACCCGAACCCGACCCATTTATTAAACGGTTCGGCTGTGGCAAACACTAACCCGACCCGTTTATTAAACGGGTAACCCGACCCGCCAACCTGTTTAATAAATGGGTTGGGTCGGGTAAACGGGTTGGCAGGTTAGCGGGCGGGCTGGCAGGTCGGATTGGCGGACGGGTTGGCTGGTTGACCCGCCCGCCTAACCCGTTTATTAAACGGGTCAGCCGGGTTGGCGGGTTGGCATACCCCTAACACGAACCCGACCCGTTTAATAAACGGGTTAGGCGGGTCAACCCATTTATTAAACGGGTTAGTTTAAGCCCAACCCGAACCTGCCTAAGAGGCGGGTTGGCGGGTCGGGTCGGGTCAGGTCAGGTTTTGCCACCCCTAGATGGGAGTTCTGCATAATTCTGAAAGCGCAACAGCAGTCAGGTGGCGTGTTCCCTCCGGATGAACATTGGATTCTGGCTAACATAAGCAGTATGTTTCATTCACAGTGGCATTTAGGCTATGTAAAACACCTAATTTTTTGGCAATAGATGATTTTTTGCTCCATATTAAAATTTTAGTTCTGATTAAGTCACCGTTAAAGTGAATTTATTGTGAATGAATTAGCTTGAATTTCAATTAATTTGTATTTGAATATAGTATAAATAAAAATGGCTTTTAAATAAATGAACTTGGATCTAGTATTTGGATTTGGATTTGGATTTGGATTTGGATTTCAGAGAGATTCAAAGTCCAATTGGCTATTGGATCTGGGATATCCAAAATCTATTCTAGAAGTGGTTATGGATTTTGGTTGATCCAAATAGCAGAGGGATCCAAATTGTATCTTGGATCAATTAGGAAAAACCGAAATATGAAAATTTAAGGAAAGCCAAAATTTAATTTAGTATTGAATTTTGCTTTTTTTTGTAAAGAGAAAAGGGTGGCACACCCTTAGTGGGAATCACCTATTTAAAGAAGTGAGGGTCGACCCCCTCTCTCTCTTTGGCTTGTGTTGAAAAAAGAAACAAAAGGAAGAAGAAAGAAAAAGAAAAAAAAAACAAGATTTTTTAGAAAGTTGAATTAGGGAATGAGTTTTTTTTTTAAACAAAAGAAAGGAGTCAATAAGAAAGGGCATCCCACCCTCTTTCATCTCTCTCTTTCTTATTTCCAACTTGATATCTTCCTCTTTATTATTTCATTAGCCTCTATCTCTTCTCTTTATCTTTCTTATTTTCTCTTTGTTCTTTGGTTGTGAGAAATCATTATCGAAGTTGGGAGACGAAGGATTTTGCTGATTCAGAATTACTTATGAGGTAGGTGCATCAATTGTGTTGACGTGGATTGATCCAAACACATGAGTTATGCATAGGATTGATTTTCAGATCTCAACCAAAGGTGGATCAGACCTTGGCACAACAAAAATGAATTTGATTTTGGCTTTTAAAATAAGTTTTGGTAAAACCATGTCACCATATTTGATCTTTTGAAAACCGATTTAACAAAAAAAAAGATAAGATTTAAAGCCTTAAAGCAAAAATCATTTTTAAAGGAGATTAGTTCTATGATTGAGTATTGGCTCTGAATTATTTTTAACATATTTAATGTATGAATGGTGGATTTATGTGTTTGAAGCATGATTTATAAGTTTTGAAATTTATTTGGGCTTGAATATATGTTTAAATCAAGCAAAAAGTGTTTCATTGAGGGATTCAAGCAAAATCGATATGAAGTTTTATGTTTTTGGTTAGATTAGATTCTAATTAGCATGTTAATAAGTTAAGTTTATGTTAGTGTTGTCAATCTGCACGTTAATACCTCTGTAAAAGTATGATGATAATGCTTTGGTTAATTCTTAAATTGTTTGTTGGTTTGAGAATGAATACATGAAAGAACCATGATTTTGGAATGATTAATGTGGTTATTTTTATTTTTATTTACATAACAAGGCTTTAATAATTGTTGTGATGTATTGTCAATGTGATTAATTATCTAAATTTATGATTAGTCATGTATTTATGTCTTTTTTTATCTTAGTTATTGGGTGAATCGTGAATATTGCAAATTACTATTATCTAGTTTTTGTTTTTTACCCAACCAGTTTTGAACAAAAATCTATATCTCTCAAAATTTGAATTCAATAAATAAAAATAAAAATACAAAGATGTTTTATACATCCTAGGCTTGATTTTATAATCTTATTTGGTCTTCATTGAGTTAGTTTTGAAAGTGAAACATCCATTATAAGAGCATACAGATTTTTTTTTCTGTTCATAGGACTGTTTCGACTAGTTATTTTGAAAAATCTAAAAGCTTATCCAAAATGACTCAAAATAAATTAAAAAAAAAATATGAGTGGATATTTGATCATGCATATATTTTAGGGTTATTTCATATTAAAAATATGCTTGATTTCATAAAAAAATGATTTAAAACCCAATTTTATGATGGTTTTGAGTGAATGAGCTAAAATGAATTAAAAATAGAAAATGCTTGAAAATTAGTGTTATTTTGCAATTTAATGAATATTTTAATGTTTGTCATTGTGAGTTCCTAAAAATAAAATAAAAATTATAGTTAAAAATAGAGTTAGTTAGCTAGTTTTAAAAAAATAAGTTGAAACGAGGTTTAGGGTAAATATTTTTAAGAGGTAGTCTTTAGATTAAAATAGTCAAATGAGGTTTTTAGCAAATAAGTTTTTTTTAAACAGATTTTTTTATTTTTGAAAATCAATAACAAACCGGTTTACACGGTTTGGGCTTTTTGAAAATAAAAACTGAAAATAACAAACCGGTTTATATGGTTTGTGCTTTTTAAAAATCAGTTCGCTTTCTTTTAAAAAAAAAACTGAAAAACAAACAGTAACAAACCGGTTCAAACCGGTTTGCTTGTTTTTAAAAACAAAAAAAATTAAAAAAGAGGGGTCTCCCCCATTTACGCTAAAGCTCTTCTCTTTCCCCTCTTTCCCTCTCTTCTCACCCTTCTCCACCATCGTCGGCTGATTCTTTTCCTTCCTTCCCCTTCTCCCTCTTTCTCTATTCAATCTTCCAGCCGGTGGTGGTGGTGGATCCTCAATCCGGCGACGGCATGAACAGTGGAGGCCAACCTCTCTCCTAACCCTTCTATTGTTACGGTAAGGTCTTCCGATCATCTTCTTCTTCTTTTTCTTTTTCTTTTTCTTTTTCTTCTTCTTCTTCTCTATGAATTTTCATTTTTCGTAATGTTGAGTTTTGGCTGATCTGCAATTTGAAAAAGGTAAAAAAAAAGTTATAAAATAGAAAACTAAGCATATAAAAAAAAAGGATTCCAGCGATCAACAGAAACTCTGTTGGAAATGTTTTTTTTAAGATGATGCGATTCAGGTCTGGTGAATAATTCTTTGAATTAATTTCTGATCAATGTATTGATCTGGATCTGCTATAAATGGAATAGTTGGATCAATGTATTAATAAAAAATTGTAGCTAAAAGAGGATCGATCACTGCAAAATCTGGTGTGTACTGTGTAATTGGATCAATCATTTTTCTAATCGAGGTTGATGTTTGAACATCTAGTCATTACTTGAAATTCATCACTGATTAGAGGTCTGGATCCATTCCAGCTAATCGGAATCCTGAAAGAGTGTAAAACTTTGTCCCGATTGGTTGTGTTTTCACTGATTCCAGTAGAATTTAACGTGAGTCTCAGATTTTTACTGATACTAACTGGATCAGATGGATTTGTATTGTTCATGTTACTGTTTAGTGTTTAGAATTTCTGCTTTCTACCTTCAGTAAATTCCTGTTTTGTTTTTCTTATTTCTTGATTGTTTACTCTTTGAATTGATTGTTGTTCATTCTTTAAAAATTCATGTCTGCATTTTATTCTTGTCTTTGTTGTTGTAATTCCATCTGATTTTCTGTTTTTAGTATTATTTTCAATTTCTTGTATTACTTGGAGCCATCATTTTGATTCAATATTTTTTTTCTATTACTGAAATCCTGTTATTCATCACATTGCTTTGAAATTTCTGTTAAGTGTTTCTGATTTCCAGTTTTAATTCATTTCATGTTTTGTTTCTTTTACTTCCAGAATTTCTGTTTGTTTTGTTATTTTACTGAGTTAGACTCTTCATTTTACTAAGTTTCCTGTATTGTGATACATGTATTTTATGTTTTTAATGCATTAAATTTCCTGTTTTTAAATTCAGTCCTTTTCCTGTTTTGTTTTACAGTTAATTTCTGTTTCTTTACAATCCGAATTTACTGTTTTTAACTTTTTCATGTTTCTGTTTTTTTTATCTTGCATTCAATTTTTGTTTGTTCAGTTTTATATTTCTTGCTTTTGCCTCTTTTAATTGATTTTCTGTTTTTTTTAGTCATTTCCTATTTGTTTTTTTTTACACTTTGAAATTCTTGATTTTCATTACATCCTTGATATTTTCATTTCTTTCAATTCTTGAATTCCTAATCTCATGTTTTGTTTTCATAATTAGCCTACTCTATTGTTAGATCCTAGTTCATTGAGTTTTAAGTAGTTGTTAGTTAAGTAAATGATAGATAATTAGCATTTGTACTTAGTTTGTAATTAGTAATCTTGCATAATTTCCTTCGTATTTTTAGCAGTTAGTATAGTTTCTATTTCTATATCTTGTACTGCTCGTGTTCTTGTGATTTGTGCAGGATAGCATAGGATTGGAGCAGAAGTGAATACGTGACACGAAGTGCAAGAATAGAAGATTTTTACTTTTCAGTTTAGAATTAGGAATTTAATTGGGTTTGTAAATATTGCACTTTACGCCCTTTGCGAAGGGTATTCATTTGTTGTAATAGTTAGTTGTTTTTACTTTTCTCGTACATTTTACATTTTAATAATACAACAATAAAGATTAGTTTAGATTTGTGTGTTTGAATACGAAATATTTTTGTTCCCTGAGTTCGACCTAGTCTCATTCACTAGTGAGAACCAGTTTTTATTATTTGATGTCTGGTTTTCACATGTTTTACATATAAAAATCTTTTCAAAATTACAACGATTTAAAAGAAGACATCAAAGCCAATACACAGTAGAAGATAATTGTTGGTCATGGGGGTTGAACTATCATGTGGCTTAGGTGGTATGTCATGAATCTCTATACAGTAGAAGTCAATTTTGTATGTACCATTGAGAGTTCTCTCGATTCCAGACTGCTTTAGTGAGAAACTCTGAAGAGAGTTGACGAATTTTTCTAATCAATGAGACTAATAAATCGCATGACATAAAATCCCTGAGTGTATAGCCTTCAGGGAAAGGAAAGAGAAACAAAAATTAAAATATAAACTCATTGACATTATTTCAATTTACACATGAATGCATAGTTCATTATGAATGATTTATTTACCTTTGAAATTGTGCATAGTAGGATACTTATCTTGAATGTTTTCTTTAATCATGACTAGGTTATGAATTTGTGAAATGTGTATGTTTATGCATTATGATTGCATGATTGAAATCTCTATCAAAATATGGACTTATGTATAACTTTTGTGTTTAGATAACATTCATTTTTATGTGTATTGGTGTATCTCATTGGGGTTATGAATTAATGTCTATCTATTTTAACATTTTACAGATAATGTATGAGTTAGCGTGGTGGTGGGTTACTCGGTGACATCAGATGAATCATTATCGTTCTCTTTAATAAGCGATCCAACTTTATTTTGAATATTTTTTATTAAGTTAGATTTTAATTGAGACATGTAAACTTTGAATTTATTGAGTATCGGTGTGAATTAATTTCTTTAATTAACTTCTTTAAACCCAGTGTTATGTAGTTGTGTTATTGTAACCCGCACAAACTTTGAATCAGTTTTAAATCTACTGTTATGCTGTGTTTGAAGAAAAAAAGCAAAATTTCTGATAAAATTTTTGGACGTTACAGGCTACACAGTGAAATCATGTTGGAAAGTTTTTGTGGGCAGGATGTTAAATCATGGAAAGATCACCTCTGACTGGTTCCTGATAACAAGGAAACTTAAAGAGTCTGTAATTTTTTTTTATGATTAATTGATTATGGTAGGGGTCTGCCTAACTCCAGCTTGCCTTTCAAAAAAAAAAATAACTAGACTATGATTGGAATAAAGGGGCAATTTTCAGAAAAAAACGTTTTTGACTTTAACGTTTCTAAAAATCTTGGTCAATCTAGCAATAATCCAACCTTAATTCGCAATAAAGATGCCCAAATAAAATGCTATAAGCTTGAATTTTCATAAATACCAAGTGCTTCCCATTTTAACTCGAGAGGGAGAGATGAGTTTCTTGGAGATTTCCTCGAGTTTTAGCTGTCCACGTGTCAGCAGCATGCGTCATTTTGACTTTGATGCGTATCGAATGATCGAAAGCAGACATTATTGAACTATGATCACCATCCATACATGAACAAAAGATTAGTATTTCTTTTTTCTTTTTTCTTTTTTGTAGTGGCAAAAGGCTAAAGAAACCTAAACCGTTATTTAAGGAATTATAAGGATTTGGTTCGACTCGTTAAGATCCTCTTGGAGATCTTTGGATCTTAGATCTGATCAGAAAATTCTTTGATCTCAAATCCTATGATTGATTTAAAATCCAGTCTGCCAACGGGTGGGATCAGCGCCAGGTCAGGCTCGGCCCTGATTCACCCACATAATTAATATCCGGCTTCAGGTTCGGATTTGGATAGTTGTCAGGTCAAACACAAAAGAAACTGGATCCGACCAAATAAAATTTTCAAAAACCCAAATCTGAGTTAGCTATTAATGGGTCATCGGGTCGACTTTGGCATCAAGATAAGAAAGAATAGAAGATTTTTTTTTCCCACCGGGGCAGCAAAAAGTGCTTAGGCATACTGGTTAGAATGCAAAGTGTGAAACAAATGATGGGGTTCAAATTCCATTGAAGGTGCATTTATATATTCCAATAAAAACATACTTGATTTGTTCAAATAATCGGATCGGCTCACCAGATCAGGTACCTGATCCGATGTTCTAATATGTATACTCATACCCGGGCCCGATCCTGATCCTGTTTTAAAAAAAATCTCAACCCGGTAAAAGTTAATTCAGTTCCTTTTGTTTTTCTGCCAATTCCGGTAATACAAAACCGGTCGGGTATTTGAAACAAGCACAACCTGTTGACAGCCCAATTTTAGAGAGAGAGAGAAATTCATGTATCTCTTGCCCTAAAAAAGGATTTACCCTTGACATATGATGCCAGAGAATCCTAGCCGTCCAACTAAACCTAGCCATTGGTTGGATGGCTAGGATTGAAATGTAGTGACAGCATCATAGGTCAGATGATGGGATTCATTCTCCTATGACTCGGTCCTCCCCCTTCAAGCTAGATTTTCATGAATCTTAGGGTACTTTCAAATCTTAGCTCAAAAGATAGGGGTGCAAATGGGCCGGATCCAGGATGAAAGTTTTGCAATTTTTGGCTGTTCCGGATCCATCTCCTTTACGTATTTACTTGTTCCCAATCCGACCCGTTTGCCTCCCTACATCCAAACAAGGCATACGTGCCCATCTATCCATCATCACCGTTTATTGTGGAAAGAAACGGGTCCACATTAATCCGGGCACGTGATGACATCATCACCTGCCCCACTTCTTTCAGTTACTTGATGGACGGCCACGATTTCGAAGCATTGACAAATAGTGATTTGGCATATCAGCTGATCTGTTCTCCGTACCATATATGCATAAACGATACGAGACACGTGTGTATCGTCTCAATAAAACTGTATCGTAATCCGACAGGCAGGTGGGTGGAGGCTCACGTTGGTTGACAAGGTTCGGCGGGTGGCCCCGGTCAATGATTTGCTATCGTGGGAATTGTGATTCCCGTGTGGGAAAATTTCAAGCGTCCATGTTGGAAAAGGTTGGATGAGATAAAAAGGAGTGGAAGAAGGGGGTAGGATCAGCTCTAGAGTCTAGTAGTAGGGTAAGATTTTGCTTTCCCATCCGCCTTGCTTCCTTTTCTCTCAGTTAGCCTAAAAATGGTGGGCCACAAAAACCACTAACATTGACAAACAAACAAATGAAAACAGATAGAAAGAATATATACCATGAAATCTAATGTTGTATTTTTTAATCTTAGTTATCTACGTGTTTACTACCATCCATACTTGCTTGTTTGATTCCTTTTCTTCTTTGTACCAATCTTGTGAGTATCGGTATCGGCCCCAACCATTCACTTGAGTATCGGTATCTACCTGTGCAGTTGAATCGTTGACATGTGTCAATCAGACAGTGACGCATGTTAAAACCATCAAAATAATATTAAAAAAGATAATTTTAGTATTTTTTATTTTATTAAAAGATAGCCAATTCCGACGATACGATACTCATCATTTTGCTTTGTACCGTCAAGATCAAGCAAAGTGTCACCAATGTTGTGATAATTCGTAATAATTTAGCTTCCCCAACCCTTATGATTTTTTGTTATTTACCTTTTCAGCTGCCATTGGGCACGAGTAAATTATGAAATGCAAGCTTAAAGATCATTGGTGACGCTTTCAACCGCCCCCTTTTGTTTATTTTCTCAAAAAAAAACGACGCTTCTATCTGCCTTCACTTTTTCGATCATATCCCTCTCACTTGGAGGCCTGTAAATATTGGGGAGGAGAATGTTTGCATTTGATATAGGAGCCATCTTCTTCTTCCTTTTCAGACTCTGTAAAAAGGTGTTGTAGGGTCGTATTTTTTATTTTAATATTTATCGAGAAAACCCTGATTTAGGTGGTGGGTCATTGACGGCCTCACGTATGACCTGCCTCCAAGTGGTTAAAACCCAATTGCCCACCAGTCTGCCTGCTGGTTCTACAAAAAGCTGCAAGAGACATGCGCCCTGGGTATAAAAAAAACTCTTGATGCCCTTCAACTTGAGTGCCCTAAGCTGACCAACCTAGCCACGTGCCCCAATCGTAGGCAAAATGGATTCTTGAATGCTTCAATGCTTCTAAGTTTATGGTTAAATAAGGGAGGACAGATCAAGTGATCATACAAAACACAATTGTTTTTTGTGTTTTGAAATCACCACCCTCCATCACTTCAATGGCTACCATTTATTGTAAAATAATGACCCCAGCACTTTTGGTGGACCCCTGCCTGCACAATGAATGGTGTTGATTTCAAGGCACAAAAGTTTGTGTTTTGTCAAATCACCTGTTGTATGGTTACCGTGACAAAATTCAACACTTTTTTTTTTCTTGCTATCCCTCATATTATTTGAAATATGAAGGCAGTTTTATATGAGAATGATCGTTATGAGTAGAATTTAAATAATTTTACAAATATATAGTTAATAGCATGCTTACTAGTTATACTTTGATATAGTAGCGACACTTTGGTGCGTTCTCTTTATTAAATTTCCTGAGAGATAAACTTGTCGATACTAATAATTGTACAAAAACCATCAATACATATCGATAGGCAAGTTGGGGATAGGCAGTGCATTTTCAAACTTGATGGGGCGTATATATAATCTAGTTGGGGATAGTCAATGCATGTTGTTTTTAAGTCAATTTAACCTTGTCAGATGTATTTAGTATGGTTGGTTTAGCAGAAATAAACCACTGAATCATGTTTTTCGATGAAAATACATTCTATTGGCCAGGTTGGAAACTTTTGGTGTTTAGGGTTGTCGATCTTTGCATCACTAGAAAAAACTATACATATTTTGTATTCTGGCATTCCAAAAGCTGATTCCTACTCAACCAAACATTTAAATCACATCACTTACAGATGTGGCAAGCGAGGCTGTACGATGACTCAATGCGGAGCAATGTGAGGTGGGACGGTCTTGAAGAATGGGCTTTAAGGAGAACTCCTTCTCTTAAGTTTACCAAAAAAAATGAAAAGAACAGGTTTTGATAGGTCGATTCTAGTATGTATCCCCTTGAAAAGATGAACTTGTTAAAAAAAACGTATAGTAAAAAAAAGAACCCATATAATAATAAAAAAAAAACGGTGATTTTGTTAAAAGATTTAATCAAAAATAACAGCACCATATGTATGTGGTCGAGAACATGAATATCTGAGCGGGTGTACATTGTATGAGAGAGAGAGAGAGCCGAAAGTAATTCAACATTACCGCTCATGAAGATCAACAAAATGTTGAACCCATGAACTGAACAAGAACAAAAGCCGAAACAAATAAAGAAAGCACAAGAGAAAAGAACATTAGACAGATAAAATGGGCTCACGCCAGAGCCGCTTGCCCAGATTGCGACAAAGGATAGGTAGCATCAGCAGGAGGGAGTGGAAAATCACTAAGATGCATACGCAAGATCGCATAAACATCTACCAAGATTTTATGCACCAGGTTTTGAATGTTAACTCGAATATGACAAAAATGAGCATCGTTTCGCGCCATCCAAACAAACCACCAAGAAGTAAGCAACCACGTCCGCCAGATGAACCTCCATCTCTTACTGCGCCTAATACAAACCGGCCCCAAGATCAGATCTAGCGCAAAGGACTCCTCCTTAACAAATACTTCCGGATGCCTCCAGGTCCTACTAAAGATTTCCATAAAAATTGGGCAAGACTAGAACAAGTGAAACGTAGATTCTTCTGCAGCTTGACAAAGCACGCACCAACTCGGGAGTTGAATGCCCCACTTCTTTAAATTACTGTGGGTCTGGATCCTATCGTGCAAAATTAACAAAGCCAGGACTCGAGAACGGGGGGAAGGACCTTTCGCCCAAAGCACATCCTCGGGCAAGCAATCAGCCCCTGGCGGTAATAACGATCTATAGACTTTTTTGGTGAGAAACTCTCCGCTTGGAGCCAACACCCACTGCAAAATGAGATGGTGAGTCAAATGAGTTAATAATAGGTACTGCTCTATTTTATGGAAGTCGTTCCTCCGATTCCTAGAATCAACGAGCGTATAAGCTAAGCTCTCCCTCAGCATAGCTCCATGCCTCTACTTTGGAGGAAAAAGTGAAAAGAAAATCAAGAACCAAATCATCTCATTCGATGGGGTACGAAATTTAAAAATATGTTTGTGGTTGTAGCATCTTCAAGCCACCGACTATTTTAAATAATGGCATTCACTTGCACACACACCCCTTATCATTTTCCTTACATGGTATTTTTCACCTAGAGCACCATGCTTTGTGTATAAAAAAGCAGCCCTCTCTCAAATAGTATATTCATCCTATCATGCAAAGAATAGACCCCAAATGGCAAGTGCCTTCCCCTGCTCAGTTTGGTAATATGTGTTGACGTAGGGTTCACCTTTTCCTTGCTTTAGATGTTTATTTTTAAGACTTGTCCCCTTATTTAACTCTAATGGTGTTCGTCATCATCTATGAGGACAAGGGCGTTAGTGTATTTCTGGTAAATAAGTCAAACAAGCCGAGCTTGAAGTGTTCAAGTTAGGGTCATTCTTGTGGCAAGTCAAGCGAGTTCATGCTTATAATGAGCCCGAGCTAAAGTAGCTGCGCTTGAGCTAGCTTGTTTACACAAAAAAATATATCGTTTGAATGCTGGAAGCAATAGGACTAAAAGAAAATGCATTATCTCTTAAGCATGAAACATTAAGATTTTATCTCTAAACGTATTTCCTGTAGACCAAATGCTTCAATGATTTGTTTGTTTTGCACTATATTATGTAATGTGACTTATGTTTAAATATATATATATATATATATATATATATATATATATATATATATATATATATATATATATATATATATATATATATATATATATATATGAGTTGAGCCCGTACAACATGTTTACAAGTTGAAACAATTAAGCTCTTTATGAGTCAAGGTGTGAGCAGCGTGGCTAAGTGTGTGTGCACTACAAGAAAAATGCTAATTAGCGATGGAACTTTGCGACGGATTTTTCCATCGTAAATTTGCGACGGATTAGCAAGAGAAAAACATACGTCGCTAACATTAAAAATATTTATGAAATTAGCGATGGATAAAATTTTGTCACTAATCTGTAATTACTTAGTACGGATTAGCGACTGAAAAACTACATCACAAAACCCGTCATACATAGCTACGGATTTGACGATGAAATATTGTCCATCGCTATTTAGCGACGGGGTTGGCGACAGAAATATTCTGTCGCAAAATGTCGATGTAAAACCCCCATCTAGGGCACAAAATCGATCTCTTCATGTCTCTCTCTCACCTGCGTTGCTCGCCCCGTCCAAAGTCGTGCTCACCGGTGACGGCCTCGACAACCTACCGCTATCTGGCGACCGCCCGACCACCTACCGCTCTCTGGCCACCACCCCCTTTTCAGTCTCTGGCAACAGCCCCCTCCCTTTTTGGACCCCCGCTATCCAGTGACAGCCCTGGCCACCTCCTGCTCTCCCTCTTTCACCTCCCGCTCTCCAACGACGTGCCCCAAATGCTAAGACGTCGAGATTTTAGGTGAACAATCTTCCGATTTTGTGATTTCTAGATGTTGATATTGTTCTTGAAAATTTCTGTATTTTGTTTGTTTGTTCTGATGCAGAGACCGTGTTTTTAGTTTCTCTTGCTTCTCTAGTTGAATCTTTCAGTAGTGTTCCTGTTTTTGTTTTTCCTATATTTTTTATTTTTGTTTAGAAAGCTCTGTCGAACGAGTAAGCTTTTGATTCAGGTTCTGGAAGTTTCAGACTACTCGGTTCGTTTAATTAGAGAAATTGAGAGTTCTAGTTTCCAATTTTCTAGAATTTTTTGCTAGAACAATTGTGTTTTTTATTTTCTTCATGGTTTTACTTCTTACCTTTATTTTTGTCTAAGAAATTGAATATATCCTTTCAATTTTGTGAACATAACAAGGTTGTTTCTTGTTCTTGAGTCTGAAGATTTTGGCCAGACTGTCGCCCTAAGTTTTCTTCTTTTTGCTTCTGTAGTAGTATCTAGAAAATTCGTTTCTTTTTATAGTAAAATTGGCGTAGATAAATTCTAGATCTTGTGGCTTTAAATTTTGGTGTAGATTTGTTTGCTTCACTCGATCAATCTTGCTTTTATATATTTCACCTCTGTGGATTTTTGGTTGACTTTTTTGAAAATCTCAATTGAGTGTCGAAATTTAGAGCCTCTTATTATATTAAAGTAAGCATAATTACAAAATTATGCTATAAAGAATTTCTAGTCGATTTTTCTAAAAAAAAAAAACTTGTGGGACTTCTAAATCTGGAGGTTCTATCACTTCGTTGCATACTTTGTGCACATCTATATAGCGACATCACAATCAATTTATTGTTGACTTTTTGCTACTTTGCCTTTGATTAAATAAACATTTTTAGATTTTTTTTCAAAAGAAATTTGAATTGATTATCTCTTGTGACACGTTAAAACTGCAATCTTATTGAATAAACTTTGACTTTCATATTCTTTGACCATAGTTGGATTCATATTGTTGGCACGTGAGTTAGTGGCAAGCGATTGAGAAAGAAATAGAGAAGTCATTGGTTAAATTTGCATGTGAGTTAGTGGCACGTGAGTTAAAATTTTCAATTTGTTTGGTAGAAATCTTATTTTTTCTTTCTAGCACTACAATTATAATAGTTTGTAATGTTTGATGTGCAATTATAACATTTTTATTTGTTAGAATATGGTTCATGGAGGTCACAATGGTCGAGGACCAAGTGGAAGCCGTGAAACATCATTAGGTAAATGTTTTTGTGTTATATTTAAATATAGACATGCATTATGTTTTTGCTTATATGGTGATATAAACATTGTTGTTAATCGTCTTTATAGGATCCCAGTTTAATGAGAGGCAGTCTCAACCTTCGTCTTCACGCAATGCTTCGATAGGTATATCATTTCAATAATTGTATACTTGATTAGTTTAAATGTGTATTGTGTGAATTTCTAACTCATTGTTCTGTAGGTGATGTTTCGCCTACACATAACCCAACTACTCATACACATCACAAGACAACTCTGGATGCAGGGTCTTCTCAGTATGACACACGACGACTCATTCAAATGGTGTATATCGATAGGCGACCATAAGTATTTAATTGTCACTTATCCAATACGTATGTTATATGCAGTTGACCGTAAGTATTTAATTGATAGTCGATTGTTAATGTGTATCAATTCATGTGCAGTGTGAGGTTTGAACAACAAGAAATAATACAAGACATTAGGAAGTCACTACTGCAACATCTTTCAGGACCGGTCGCGCAATGGAAAGAGTACCTGGTGGAGGTGCTTGACAGTTTAATGTTCTCATTCATGGTATGCAATCATTTATCATAACTATTGTGATTCATATTTAATTTTGTGTTATACTCATGTGTGCTAACTTTTTGAAACTATTTGTAGGCTTCTTATCGTTTTGCGACTATGAAGGAGGAGAAAGACACGATGGTAGTATGGCAGAAGGTGACTGTCAATAGATTTGCCGATATGTTGCATAATATAAAGACTATAACAAAAAAAGCAGCTGGTGGGATAGATAATCCACTACAGTGGAAGGGTCATGGGCCTTCTACTGTCAAGAGAGATTACTGGAAGGGCATGTACGACAAGTGGGCCAGCAATGAATTTTGAAACCTCTCATCAAAGGCTACACAAAACCGAGTGAAGATGTCTGATGTTCATCTACACACAGGTGGATCTAGGACTTTTGGGAGCCACCAAAAGAAAATGGTAACTCATCAATATATATGTTGTCAAATTTATAAGTATTGTTGCATATTTTTTAATTATTTTTTTTATCATTTAACCTCTCAGAAAGCAGAAAAGGAGACCTTGTGCCTTACAAAGATGTGTTTGTTGAAACACATAAACGTAAGACCACCGGAGAGTTCGTATAAGAGAAGGCGAGAGCGACAACGGTATGTATTTATTATATTAATAAGCATTGTAATAGACAAGTTACCATGAATTATATTATCATAAATATTGTAATTCTTAATTATTACTTCATATTCTAATCATTACTTTGTAGGAGTCATACGAGCAGCAAATGGTACAGGGATATGGCGATGACTCCACTCAGCATTCGCCTTTTAATCTTGCAGCATGGGTGACTGCAACCGGTGAACCCAAAAAGAGTCGTGTGTTCGGGTTTGGGAGTAACACGAACACCACAACAGTTATTGTCTCATGTAGCCATGGCTCTCAGAGTTCTCCCTCCAGCATCAACTCCCAACGTCCGATTGACCTTGCTATGTCTTGGGATGGTGTTTGTCAGCGTCTTGACGACAAAAAATAGTATTTTTTAAATAAAGTCATTCCCAACATTGTCTGTAATGAGTTGTGCAACTTTTTTCAAGACAAGGGAACTTCGTCTGTATTCAACATGAGCTCCAGTGTCCGTCAGGTATGAAGTTTTTACTACTTTATAACACATATGAGCATGATAGAATCACATATGAAGTTTTTTTGCTGCCTTAGAACACATATGAGCATGATAAAATCACATATGAAGTTTTTTTACTGCTTTAGAACACATATGAGCATGATAGAATCACATATGAAGTTTTTTACTGCCTTATAACACATATGAGGATGATAGAATCGCATATGAAGTTCTTTTACTGCCTTATAACACATATGAGCATGATAGAATCACATATGAAGTTTTTTTACTTCCTTATAACACATATGAGCATGATAGAATCACATATGAAGTTATTTTACTTCCTTAGAACACATATGAGCATGATAGAATCACATATGAAGTTTTTTTACTGCCTTAGAACACATATGAGCATGATAGAATCGCATATAAAGTTTTTACTGCCTTAGAACACATATGAGCATGATAGAATCACATATAAAGTTTTTTTACTGCCTTAGAACATTTTGTTTATATTTTGTTTATATTTTGTTTATAATTACTAACATTTTGGTTCACTTGCAAGATGCTGGAGATGATCAACGTAGAGGAGATGATGGAGGTATGGAGGGAGGGGTAGATCGAGAAAATGAAGAGGATGATGCCCTGAATCTTGACGATAATTAGATTCATGTATTTAATTTGTTTGACATACTTGTAACTAATTATAACTTGGCAGAGACTGTATTTGGTTGTTTAACTTAGAACTTGTGTTAATTTTGTTTCACCTTTATGTATTTTTTGTGTATATTTTGTTTTTTATAAGCAGGTTATATGAATTGTATAACGAGAAATTTTTCTCGAGTTTCATATTTTATTTTATTTTATTTATTTATTTTTTTTTTTTTAATATTAATGACGGAATTATTTGTCGCCAATTTCACTCAGGCGATGGTTTGTGGCAGACGTTAATTCGTCAGCAATCCGTCGCTAACTTGCCAACCAAAAGTTTGCGACGGATTATATCCGGATATTATCCATCGTTACGTTGTCACTAAATAGCGACAGATTAGCGACAAACATACGATGTCGCTAATCAACGACAGATTAGCGACATATAAAATTTGACGCAATTTAGTGACTAGAATTATGCGACGGACATTGTCCCCCGCTAAGGATGTTTAGTCACGGATTAGCGACGGATAATGTTCGTCGCTAATACGCATTTTTCTTGTAGTGGACGGCATCATCACTGTTCCAATCCACATTGTGAAGAAGTCAAGCACAACAAAATAATGCTTTCACATGGGTAGTTTTTTTTTAAAGGCAAGCTGGGTTAGGCAGACCCGTACCAGATATCTCTTAAGCCCCATGTGGCAGAGGGATTCGAATCTGGGCCTTCAGCAATTATATTCTCAGATCGTAAGTATTTTTTGACACAACGTGCGGTCTGAATCATTTGCACCCAATAAATGCATTGGCCCAGCCCATGTTGATCAATAAGGGGTCTGCTCATAAAGAAGCATGGAAATTCTGTGTTGCTTGGGGCCTTTCTTTAATGTCTCTCGCTCTCACTCTCACTCTCACTCATGCACTTTATCAACTCAAACAGGACATGCCACCTAGTGAACCACGTTGGTGATCATATCCTTTCTTTACTAAAGGTAAAAAAAGTGATGGATGATGCATCAGGTTTGCATATATGTAAATTATTCGTGGAACAAAGGTACCTATCTTTTTTTGAAATTTTTTCAAAATGGCACCTAACATTTTGGCTTAATTTGAAAATACTCTTGATGTTTAGAAGTCTTTAGAAGGTACCAAAGTTTTTTTTGCATAAATCAAACAAAAACTTGTCTAAAATTAGCTGCAGTTACTACTTACCTATCTTGGCTTAGTATGAAAATATTACCATTTTGCCCTCCATTAATTGGAATGTACTTGAGGTTTTGTATGCCAAACTAGGTTTGTAAAGATAACGAATTAGGTGAGTTTTGATTTGATATCTTCTTTCATTAATTTTTAACTTTTTTTTATTTATCCTTAAAATGTACTCTGAATTTAGTTCATTGAAGCATCGACCAATTGGTTGGACTTGTAGGAAAGAGAGCAAGAAGTTTGAAGGATTAGAGAAAAAAGTTATTAATAAAATTTAAGGGCCTTGTTTGAGAATTCAGCATAAATGTACTGTCAAAACTGTCTTTGGATTGTTTTTTATTAACCACAACAAAGTTTAGGTGCATTTTTTAATGATGCTGAAAACTTAGGCGCAAAATAGCAAATCCCCTTTTTTTTTTACTCAGATCATATTTTAACGGCTACAATTTCACAGAGGCAGCTCATAATTGTACTTTAAACTCATCCTAGCATCAAAATGTAAGGTGTTGGAGAAAACTAGTTATTAACTAGACTGGTGAAACCTCCAACTGAATGTTGCCTACCCACAATTAGAGACATGTTTTGTCTTGGCACATTTAGGCAGCACAGCATTTCCTATGGGTTAGATGTTTCTTTGGGTATGATGAATGTGAAGTGATTATTTTACTAAAAAGTAGCTAGTTGCAGAAAAGGTAAAATTGCTAAAAGCACTACAAGTTGTAGTGGCGGACCACACTGCCATGTCCTCATAGTTGGAGTAGCTCAACACTTTGGTTTCAAAACTGGATATTCTTACTAGTGGCCTGCTATCCTCATTATCTAGTGGATGGCCTAAACTGGCTTATGCCATCTACATGAAACAAAGAGTTTAAGACCACAATTATTAGGATCTCAAATACTACATGACATAAGGTGTTTCTTGAATTGTTTTTATAACCACAAAGGCTATAGCATTAAAAAATTTGTATGTTCTTCAATAGAATCATCTATCATTAAGCCCAACTAAAGATCTAGATGAAAATTATGAAGTTTTGTGAATATAGAGTTTCACCAAGTTCTCTTCTGCTTCTATTTTTTTTCAGGTTGATAACATTTATGGGGAGATTTTTGTAGGAGCAATTTGTGAGGGTCACCGAGACAATTGGATATCACAAGTTCAAAACTCATAGGTGTGCAACCTTTGTCATGAAGTCGAAGCCGTCTATACTAGATAAATCTTAATAAGACAATGATGAATGTGTTACAGAATTTAAGTGGTTATTATTATTATTATTATTATTATTATTATTATTTAAGTGGAAGACCCAGAATGATTTTCTTTGTTGGTTCATATCGCTGACCCCAATTGTTTTGGGATGAAGGCGTAGTTGTTGTTGTATTATTATTATATGTCAGGTTTCTCTTAAAAAAAATATTATAGCAGTCAGGTACTCGGGTCCAATATGATAGATAGACAGATCGAACCTCTGTTTGAGAGCTGGAAATTGTTGGGATCAGGTGCAATAACATTCACAAATGTGATGTGCCGCTACACAGGATCACCATCCATCTGATGTTAGGCGGCACTCTGACAGGCTCTACAACAGAAAATGGAGGATGGCCAGGTGCAGGGGAACATTGCATGTGTACAATGTGATTGCACTTGATCCTGCCTCATAACTAAGATGTCTGATGGATAGCAACCGGGGCTCCCTGTGGTTGGTAGGAGCTGTCAGTGCAAGTCTCCTTCACTACAACAAAGCAGTAGATTAGCGACGACCACATTCTGTCGCTAATCCGTCGCTAACCATGTTAGCGACGAATTAGCGACAACGCGGCGACAGTATGCTTACGTCGCGAATATTTCGACGCTAACTGGCGACAGAATAATTTCGTCGCCAAGTCCGTCGCTAATTGCGACGGAATAACGAGCGCTATATTCCGTCGCCAATCCGTCGGTACTAAACGGTGACCACGGCGTGGCGACGGATTTAATTCTGTCGCTAAGCCGTCGCTAGATTAATATGAATAGCGACGGAATCATCCGTCGCTAATCCGTCGCAAAAACGAAAAAAAATAAAAAAAAAAATTTATTTAAAAATTAATTACCGAGAACTGTACAATTTATATTTCCTGTAAATAAAAAACAAACCACAAAAAAAAAATCATATAACAAGTATCTATAATAATTAATCGTTCCACCTTAAAACTAAGAAGTTTAATGGAATGCTAGGGGTATCAATCGTTGCATAAAGATATGACAATCATGGCTCTTCAACCCATATAACTGTCCATCGTCAATCTTCACAGCCCGAGCAATGTTAGAGACATATCCATCTGGAAATCTCAGTTGTCTCAACCATTGACATACATGTTTTATTTGATCAGGTCCGAACACATACTTCGCCTTTGGTTTCAGTACTTTGCCATTATACTCTTTGAGTTCCAATTCTGGTCTTTTACATATTAATTTTAAATCCATACGGGCCTTCGGATTATCCTTCGTTTTTCCTTTAATATTCATTACTGTATTGAACACATTATCAAACACATTTTTCTCTACATGCATCACATCCAAATTATGTTGTATCAATAGGGTCGGCCAATACGGTAGTTCCCAAAAAATAGATTTTTTCGTCCAATTGTGTTCCTTCCCAAATCCACGGAAGGGTGTAGGACTGAGGTTCTACAAATCGATTATTCTTACAAATCTTGCAGGGACACCTAATCCGACCTATGGGATCTACCGTACTGACACTCGCCGTTGCAAATTCAATAAAACTATCGACACCATCCATATATTCATGCGATAACTCATTGTCCACTATCCTACGGTACATCCATTCACGGTTTGCAGTCATTCTGTCGTATGATGTTACGAATAGTATCCTAACGAATTAAGAAAAAAACAATCAGAATGCTATGATGAAGAAAATATCAAATTTATCATGCAATATACTATGTCAAACAATAACAAGAATTTTGATGCATGCATTGATAACTTAATATTTTCATGTGCAAACTATTAATGACATGATACAATCATTTGAAGCATGCTTTTATTATAAAATTTCACATGGAAGTCAAAATCAAATTGAAAGTAACTACATGCAAGCATGGATACAATTACATCAAACATTGCAATACATCATAATCATTCATATCAAATAAATGGCAAACATGTACCTGCAGCAAACACACTTCAATATCTCACTAACTACTATCATGCTTAGCATGGACTCCGTACTCCAAAAATAAAAACACTTCCATATTTCTACATTAAAATCATGCTCAGCATGATCTCCAAACTCCAACAAAGCAGTCCTAGATATCAACAACTAAGTGAGTGTGTGAACAATAAAGTGCTGCATTCAATAAATTAAATAACATGTGATACGTTTGCATCACTTACTCAGCACGGGTATTTACCCGATTTGCATTGTTTTTGTCATTTACTTACCATAGGTGGCCGAGCACGAGTTGGTTCCGTTGAAAAATCTGCACAAAAACAAAACAAATTAAGTAACAAACTAACTAATCATGAAACAAGATGAAACACTAACTAAAAAAATTAAAACAACTCTAACTAATTGAAAGAAGAGAAAAGAAAAATAGTATATATGTTAAGCCAAATCTAACTAGAAGATGCTAATTTAACAAACCAGCTATAACATGTTGAACCAGTCGACTAACATAAAGTCATAGACAATTTCTAATCTGAACTACTTAGCAAAGGAATAGTAAATCAATCAATTAGTTTACTAGAAAAGATGTGAACTCCGTTTAACCACCACTATCATAAAGAATTCAAATAGCTCTAATCTAACTAACTGATTGTGAGAACATTAAATACCAATCTATCTAAGAAAAATATAATTATAAAAGACTAATAGATTGAAATACTCTAACTAACCAGATTTCAAGAAAACAAATTGAAGTAAAACTAACTACCAGTAGACATTAACAAACTAACAAATTGAACAACATGGAAAACTTGTATATATACATTACAAAAAAAATTTCAACTTAAAATCCATATGGACAACATATATGCAAACTACACTTAAAACCATATGGACATCTTATATACACATATTACAAACTTTTTTTCAAGCTAATCACATGGACAACATAGGGATCACATAATAACTTTTTTTTTTTTAAAAAGAGATCACATGGGCAGCATAGGTATCCATAACAAAAATTCTTTTCAAAACAGATCACATAGGCAACGTAGGTATCTCATAACAAATTTTTTTTCTTCAAACAAACACATAGGCAACATAGTATTCCTACTAAAGATTTTTTTTTTCAAACTGATTTACATAGGCAGCATATGCATTAAAAAACAGATTTTTTTGAAACCAATTCACATAGACAGCATAATATATCTCATAACAGATTGTTTTTTTCAAAAGCAATACACATCGGCAGCATGTTATTCCTACTACAGATTTTATTTTTCAAACGATTCATATAGGCAGCATAGGCATTCAAAAACAGAATTTTTTTTTTGACAAGTCACTTAGGCAGCATAACGCAGGGGGTCGACCCCCCCTGCCGAAAAGCATGGCAGGGGGTTAAACCCCCTGCCTTTCCGGCAGGGAAGGGGGTTAAACCCCCTGCCGGAAAGGCAGTTCCGGCATGGGGGGTTGACCCCCTGCCGTGCCTTTACGGCAAGGGGGTCGACCCCCTGCGTTTCCGGCAGGGGGTCGACCCCCCATGCCTTTCCGGCAGGGGGTCGACCCCCCCTGCCGTGCCTTTACGGCAGGGGGGTCGACCCCCTGCGTTTCCGGCAGGGGGTCGACCCCCCATGCCTTTCCGGCAGGGGGTCGACCCCCCCTGCCGGAAAGCACGGCAGGGGGTTAAACCCCCTGCGTTTCCGGCAGGGAAGGGGCGTACCCCCTGCGTTTAGAAGAAGAAGAATATTACTTGCGCGTCGCCGGACGGTGGCGGGAGGTTGACGGGTAGCGGCAGCTGGCGAGCGGTGGACGGGGAGCGGCGGCGGCCGGACGGTGGCGAGAGCCGACGGGCGGCGGGAGGGAGCAATACAGCGAAACAGGGAAAAGAGAAAGAGGGATGGGATTAGGGATTTACGCGACATTTAGCGACGGCTTAGCGACGGAATTTTTCTGTCGCTAAGCCGTCGTGAAACCAAAATACCAAAAAAGCGACGGAATATATTCTGTCGCTACTTCGTCGCTAATTAGCGATGGATTAGCGACGACAGAGTTCCCTCTCTAAATCCGTCGCTAAAATGGTGTTCTTGTAATAAAAAGTAGCGACAAAAACATGCAGTCGCTAATCCGTCGCTAAGTAGCGACAGATTAGCGATAAAAGTCGTTTCCTCGCTAATCCGTCGCGAATTAGCGACAGATTCTATCTCTGGCTAATCTGTTGCTAAGTAGCGACGGGAAAAATCCGTCGCTAATTTCCGTCGCTAATTAACAATTTTCTTGTAGTGCTTGTGGTGGGACGTTGCAGGTTCAAACCCCAGTGCAAAGGCGTAGCTAGGGGGGGGGGGGGCAGTCCTGCCTCCCGAAACAGTTAAAAAAAAATTAAAAACCCAGTCCTAGCCCAGCTCTGATTCCATATGAAATAGATTTTTATCCATTTTTGTAGCCCAGTCCTATCCCAGCCCTGACTGCAGCAAATAGTTTGATTTGTCCATTTGAAATAGATTTTTATTAATAATTGTAGCCATTTTTTATTTTATCTCAAAAAAAAATTTTGGGGGCGCTGCCACCGAACCCCCGACTATGGCACAAATAATTTTTTTTTTGCTACACCGCTGTTTGCCCCCCCCCCCCCCGACTATGGCACAAACAATAGTTTATTCCCAAATTGAAAAAAAAAAAACGGCCAACTGAGTAGGGCCTATCCTGGATCAACTCTTTGGGTTAGGCCCATCCTCATTTAGGTGGCTCACCTCCTCTTTAATAGCTTTTATATAGAGTCAAACTTGGTTTGACTTAAGAAGGTATATTTTTATCAATATTTTAAGTGGTGATTCTATTTGTCTTATTTGTCTTATTTGTCTGAAGTCATCTATTGTTGCAGAGAGATGAGTGTGAGAGATATGAGAGTGTAAGGTTGAACTTCTTTGCTGGAGAAAAAAATGCCTAGGGCTTTTTTTACCACCAAGAGAGCACAAGGAGAGATTCTTGTAAGCAAGAATGTTGTATCCTCAAGCTTAGGAACTTGAGAAGAAGGCATTGTAACCCAATTTCACATAGTGAATTTGTTGCGGTGACCCCAAGGGTTTTTCATTTTTTTAGAAAAGGTTTTCTATGTAAATTGGTGTGCCTTTGCTTTGATTTCTTTGTATTTTTCTATTTCTATTGCATTGTATGTCCGATTGGTGGAGGTGGTTAAACACAGTTTGATGTAGTTAGGGTCTATATGATTTTGCATACTATGTTTGTTGAATTTTCTAAGAGATTCACGTAGATGGAAAGTGCTTCCACTTGATGTTGTTACTCTTGGTTTCTCTTCAACAAGTGATATCAAAGCATTTGTGATCAAATTTACTTGATATTTGTATGAACTAAGATTGAAAACACAAAGGATGGTTAGTCTCAAGGAATGAAATTGGCAAATATGGAAGGCTATGATAGAAAACCTTTTTTATATGAAGGATTTGCATGATCCCATTGAAGAAGATAAACCCAAAATCACCTCGGATGAAGATTAGAAGAAGCTTGATAAGAAGGCGATCGTCACTATTCATCAATGGATGGATGGAGTATTTCATTATGTTTCAATAGAGCCTACGACAAAGTCTCCATAGAAGACGCTGCATGATTTGTATGAGAGAGAAACAATGACAAACAAGGTGTTTTTCATTCGTTAACTGGCATGAATATCCTAATAAGATATGTGATAAGAAGGCATGATTTGTATGGATATGTGGTGGCAGAATATCTTAGTAAGATGCATAATAATGAATCAATTGGCATTCATAAAGATGATGTTAGATGATGAGTTGCAAGCAATCTTTTTTGCTTAGTTCCCTTCCTAAAAGTTACAAAACATCGATGGTTTCCTTATGCAATTCGACAATGGATCGTGTGTTAAGCATGAATCATGTGATTAGTTTGATAAAATGAAGAAGTTCAAAGGGAAAGTAGAGGATTATAGCCAAGTAGGATGGGCCCACATGGGGGTGTCCTACCCTTAGGATCATTAATTACTTACTAGATTTTTCAAATCCAATCAAATTCCTAATTCAATATCCAATTAAAATTTTAAATTGAATCTAAATTCAAATGTTGTCTTAATGTCATGAACACTTATACTGATTGGGTGGTTGATTTGGGTTTCTTATCCTGTCATACCACATATGGAGTTATTGACTTCCTATAAGCCGAGAAACTTTGGAGTTGTTTATATGGGCAACCAAGGAACATACAAGCATTATCGACATTAGTAATGTATGTCTTGAAACTAGTGTGAAGTCAAGCTCATGCTAAAATATATTTGACATGTTCTGGATCTACGCATGAATTTCATCTATACAGGCAAGTTAGATGATGATTCAACAAATTGGGTTGGAAGCTCACCAAGGGTACTCTTGTAGTTGCAAGAGGTAACAAGCGTGGAACATTATACCACAATGAAACAATTTGCTCTCAAGGAGAATATCAATGCAATGACTCTATAGCACAAGTGACTTGGACACAAGTGAGAAAGGGATGGAAACATCCTTCCAATGTCAAAGGATACATCTAAGTCCATGTGATGATTATTTGATTGGTAAGTAACATAGAATTTCATTTGTAAGAAATGATCTTAAGTTATGCAAGAGACTAATAAAGAGCGTACTCCAATGTATGTAGTCATATGACTGCTGGAGGAGCTCCATATTTTGTGATGCATTTAGAAAAGTTGGGTTTATGCCATGAAAAAAAAAGAATGTTGTGCTGGATATTTTTTTAAAGTTTCATGTGTTAGTTGAAAGGAAAACTAGCTCGACTTTAAGGTGTTTGAGGACCGATATCAAGGGTGAGTACACTTCAAGAGAATTTGAAGATGATTGTGCTAATCATGGGATATGGCATGATAAGACCACTCCATGCACTTCACAGCATAATGGTGTTACTGAACCCATCAATCCAACCAATGTGGAAAGAATTCACTATATGTTATATACATCAAGATTACCCAAATTGGTTTGCCATGACATGTTACTTGATTAACTTAGCTCCTTTAGCTCCATTGAAAGGACGAATTGATGTAGCGAGTTTCGCCACCTGGATTCATGTGCCAAAGCTAGGACTTTTGAAAATGTTGCAGAAATTTAGTTTTTAATTATTTTTTTTAGGTTTTAATTATTTTATTTTTATTTTTTTGTTTGGATCCAAGCCTAATTGATTCAGCCTTTGGATGGGTTTGGATCCAGCTAAGTCCGATTTGGATCTAGCTAGGCCTTTAAGCCTAAGGACCTCCCCATTGGCCAATGGGCAATGGCATTTAGAACACAAAATAGAAAGACCTTAGGTGTTCTCTTTAACGTCTTTTGATTCTGAAGAATAGGTTAGTTTTAATATTTAAGTTGGGTTAGGTAGGATATTTTAATTGTTTTAATATTGTTAGTTGAAGTCAAAGTAGATGTTTTAATTGCATATGGGTAGACGTTGGGAGGGTCCTAGTCTTCTCTCATTTTCTATATAACCTTGTAAACCTTATCGAATATGAATAAGTGTTTTGAATGTTAAGAGAGAGAGAGAGAGAGAGAGAGAGAGTTTGTTAAACTACTGGGTTCGTGCTTGAATGCAGGTTAATTTAACCCATACTACCAAGTGATATTGTGTTTGCTTTTTGGCTGGCCCATGTTTAAGCTAAGACTACGGACCCCTAGTTGGTTGCTCCCTTTTGTTCATCTGCGCGCTAGTGGGGTGTTATTGAACCCATTGGCCAAAAATGCTGATGAAGGTTATTCATGTATGTTGATCATGTTATCGCCGACATTGACAATGTTGCATGCTCTATCGTTGTTTGTTGGAAGTCCTGATTCTTGCCATCAGTTAGTATCTGAGTGTAAGTTGAACTTCTTAGTTTGACACGATCTACCTCCTGACGCTTCAGTTCAACCTTGTGCGTGGAATGAACATGGTGCCGAAACTGCCCATGCAGTTTGCTTTCGACCCTGAAAGAATGACATCGATTTTGTGTTTCAAAGACGAAGTGAAGCGAACCTCGAAAGTCTAAAGCAATGAGTTTTGCTACCTCGTTTCATGCCCCAAAACCGAGACTTTTGAATATGTAAAATTTTAATTTTTAAATTCTGTATTTTTTTATGTTTTACTTTTTGTTTGGATCCCGACCTAGCTGATCCATCCCTTGGACAGGTTTGAATCCAATTAGGTCCGATTTGGATCCACCTAGACCTTTAAGCCTGAGGACCCCCATTGGCTAATGGGGCGGTGGCATTTAGGGAATTCTCTTTAACGTTTTTTCATTTCATAGAATAGGTTAATTTTAATATTTTAGTTGGGTTAGGTAAGATATTTTAGTTGTTTTAATATTGTTAGTTGAAGTTTGATATTTTAATTGCATATAGGTAGACATTGGGAGTGTCCATGTCTTCTCTCATTTTCTATTTAACCATGTAAATCTTATGGAATGATACAAATGAGTGTTTAAATGAAAAAAAACATTTTTTTAACCTTTTGTTCATGTTTTCTTTATGAAAATGCTAAGAGAGAGTTTTGTTAAAATCGTGGGCTCGTATTTGAACACAATGATTTTACCCGTACCACCGAGTGCTATTGTGTTTGCTTCTTGACTGGCCCGTGCTGAAGCTAAAACTGCAGACATAACTTGCTTACTGAGGAAGAACGCATCACAACACTCAATAACCTTCTCATTGACCGCTTCCACATTACAAAACATTCACATATTGAAAGTGAGTTTCAAGTGCTTTCAAGACTTGCTTACTGAGGATGATGATAGATTTGATGTATTTTCTTTTTGGGATGGGTTGTGTCTCAGGCGGTAAAGGAGATGTTGCTAACTCTTGGTTTTTATAAGGGGGTGAGATATGCTATTTTTCAAGCAAAAAGTGACAAAGCTCGGCTAGATGGGTTTTCAAGTATGTTCTATAAAAAAGCCTTGGATATTGTGAGTAGTAACAGCATTGTAGTACCCAGAGATTTTTTTTTTTTTTGGAAAGGCAAAATAGTGAAAAATGTCAATTCCACTTTTATTGCCCTAATCCCAAAAGCACAATGTGTAAACCAACTAAAGAACTTCAGACCTATTGTGTGATGAAATTTTTTGTATAAGATTATCTCCAAGGTTATGGTGAATAGAATGAGAGTTATTCTTACTAGAGTGTTCTAAAAATTCAAGAGGCTCTCGTGAAAGGTAATGATATTAGATAAAGTATTTTGCTTGCTAATGAATTGTTACGTTCCCTTGATAGGAAGAAAAATCTTGAATTATGTGTAAAGTTAGACCATTCAAAGGCTTATGATAGTTTCTTAAAATTTATTGAAGAGCTCTCTTTTTCGTTTAGGTTTCTACCCAATTTGGATAGAAAGAGTTATGATTTGTGTTTTCACAGCTTTATTTCAATTATTGATGAACGGAGTTTTGAGAAAAAAAACAGTCGCGCTCTCGGGGTCTGAGGCAGGGGGACCATTTGTCCCTGTATCTGTTTTTAGCCATTATACAGACAATGTGTCGCTTTTCTGCAATCCTTTAAAAGACCAAGTGCTAAAGGTTAAGAGCATTTTTCTGAATTTTGAATATACAGTAAGCATAAAAATAAATAATAATAAATCAGTCATTGTGTCTTTAAATGTGAGTTCAAAAGTGGCTTCTCACGTTTCTTATTTAACATGGTGGTAGTTGAGTTGTTTACCATTAAAATATTTGAGTTTGCGGTTGTGTATGGGCATGTTGAATTCTTCTTTATATCATGCTCTTATTGCTAAAATTCAACAAAGGTTGAAATCATGGAAAGAGGTTATATTCTTATGCAAGGAGGTCACTTCTCGTTCAAAATACTCTTACAACAATTCTTGTGTTCTTAATGTTTGTCTTTTAAAGTACCTAAGAAGGTGACGGTTCAATTAGAAACCATGTTCAGAAACCTTTTTGGCTTGATTCAGATTCTGGGAGAAGGCCACATTTGGTTGCATGGGAGGTGTTATGCAAACCGAAAAATAAAGGTGGTGTAGAGCTTCATAGGATTGAGGAGTTGAGTATCGCTTACCTGGCTAAGCTTTCAATTGATGTATTCTTTGAGGTCTCTTTATGAGTTGAGTTCATGAGCTCTAAGTATCTTTGAAATAAAAGTTTTGGGAGAGCTAATTTAGAAGTTAGTTATGGAGCTTGGAAGAAAATTTTATGAGGTTGAAAGCAGTGTGCCAAATATCGCGAGAAATTGCCTGAAAGTTTAAAACGGCAATTTTTTGTGTGATTTACAAAATATTACGAGATTTATGAAAAAACATAAATACCGTGATTTAAACGTGATATTTACGTTTTAAATGGCTATTTATAGCAAAAAAATTGTGTTTTATTTTTTAATAAATTTTTTAAATATTTTCTTATAAAAAAATATTTTTATATTTTTTAATTAATTTTTTTATTGTCAAGATTTTGCCGAAAAAATGCGAGATTTATGATTTTTTTTCAATTTCTCATGAGTTTTTTAAAAATGAGAAATTGCCGATAAAAACGTTTGTCACTATGGTTGCAAGAAGGTAGAGCCTTTGATGTCTTGTGATATTTGGACAGATCCTTGATTGGGTAGTTGACATTACATGTATATCGTCATGCTCTTATACCTAGTCTTGAAAGTTTGTGGCTGCAGAAAGGTTATCTGGAATTTCATTTGAAAGGATGCTCCATCTTATGAGTGATACAATTATGTTTAGCTTAAAAGAGTGTTGCTCGGGCCAGCATGGGTAGCTTATTTGGCTGGTCATGGAAGGCTTCTCACTTAGAATAAATTAAAGGAGTTTGGGATTGCATTGCCAAAGTGATGCTCTCTAAGTTTCAAGCATAAGAAACCACAATCTCATTTGTTGTTTTTGTACCTTATTGCTCAATTGATTTGGAAATATATGTGCAGATTTTTTTTGAAGAAATTGATTCCACATTTTGATTTTATTCAAAAACTAAATGGTGGATGACATCGTGCTTTCACCCCCATGAGTCAAGTCTTATTGGGACATTACATTTCATATTGTTTGCTAGAATATTTATAAGTTAATTAACACTTCTTATCACAAAGGTGTGCTTTCAAGTAGAACTGCCTGATCTAGTTTGGGCATCCTGCACCTAACATTTTATTGTGATAGTGGTTGGTTCTCAGATGAAATTTATTTCTTTGTTTGCATAAATTGGATTGATAGTAGACAATTATTGGCTACCAAAATTCATTATTCATGTGATAAGATTTGTGTCATGCACCTATAGAGGCTGGGATATTCTCTCATTTGTTATCTAAGATAGAATTTTATTGAAGTGGAGTGTCTGCACCTGTTGTCGTTCATATTTAGCATGGTACTCATGTTTTCGTGATTTCAAATAACCAGTGATGGTGCAGAACCATGATGGGTGTTATTCAAAGACGCTGGTCTTCAAATCCAATACTCTCTAATAAATCTCTTTGCATGCGAGGATGTTTTTGTGTATGGGGCCATTGTTGGCCATGGGTTATGTTATTTTTGTTATAATTTGCTATGGAAAGATAAAGCCGCCGGATTGGCTACCCCTAAGGGTGATCTTTTATAATTTTTTATTCTTTAATATAAAATCAGGGTAACCCCAGCGTTATGGTTCAAAAAAAATCAACAACAACAACAACTACGCCTTCATCCCAAAACAATTGGGGTCAGCGATATGAACCAAAAAAGAAATTCATTTTGGGTCTTCCACATGAATCCTTTTCCTCCAATCATTTCTATCCAACGCCATGTCCTCGGTGAGGTTCAAAGCATTCATATCCTTTCCTATCATCTCCATCCAAGTCTTCCTAGGCCTACCCCGACCTCTTTTAACTAATATATTTTCCCATTTCTCCAACCTTCTAACTGGAGCATCATTAGGCCTTCGCCGAATATGTCCAAACCACCGTAAACGATTCTCTCGCATCTTATTTTCAATGGGTGCAACACCTACCTTCTTACGTATCTCTTCGTTCCGAATCTTATCTTTTATTGTATTTCCACACATCCATCTAAGCATCCGCATCTCAGCTACACTCATTTTTTGAATATGATGTCTCTTGGCAGCCCAACATTCCGTACCATATAGTAAAGCGGGTCTAATAGTCATCCTATAAAACTTTCCCTTCAACCGCAATGGCATTCTACGATCGCACAGCACTCCAGTAGCACTTTTCCATTTCATCCACCCAACCTTTATCCTATGATTTACATCTCCATCAATTTCTCCATACTTTTGAATGATGGATCCCAAATATTTGAAATAATCATTCACCGGTATATCTTGCTCACCAAGCTTCACTACACTCCCATCACTACTTCGTTGCTTACTAAACCGACATTCCATATATTCAGTCTTACTCTTACTCAACTTAAAACCTCTAGCTTCCAATGTCTGTCTCCATAATTCTAACTTAGCATTAACCCCAGCTCTAGACTCATCAATCAAAACAATATCATCAGCAAACAACATACACCACGGTACATTTTCTTGAATTGATCTCGTAAGCTCATCCATCACTATCGCAAATAGGAAAGGGCTTAAAGCAGATCCTTGATGTAACCCAACCATTATCGGGAAATTGGTTGTCACCCCTCCACAAGTGCGGACATTGGTTACTACTCCTTCATACATATCTTTAATTATACTAATGTACTTGAGAGAAACACCTTTCTTCATCATTGTCCACCAGAGAACGTCCCTAGGTACTCTATCGTATGCCTTCTCTAAATCAATAAAAACCATATGCAAATCTTTGTTCCTCTCTCTATATCTTTCAATAAGTTCTATGGTTCAAAAAAAATCACATGACAAATTTTAAGATCCCTACGCATACAAGCAACTGCAAGTGGGTCAGGACCAGGTTATCTTAATACATCACTTGCACACAACCCCAAAGTTCTCCGTTTCATTTCATAGCCATCCAGAGCCGGCTGGCCTCTTTGATATTTATATTTGAGGCCACGACCTAGGTCCTCAAATGAAAAAAATATAACGCTTATATTTCACATGCTTTCCAATGAAACATAATGAAAACTCATACTGAGGGCCTCCAATGAAAGAAAAATATGAAGAAATATGGGGCTCCAATGAAATATGAATAAGCCACCCCTGTAGCCATCACTGATCCTTTAACCACTGTCATGTATAGAGGAACCATCCCAATTATGCCTTCATGTGATGGTCTCTGGATAACATATTTTAAGTCCGAAAGGGAATGCTTAATCATGCAATTTTTTTTTCACGAACCTACTAGTAGGCCATTGACTTCTACGGCCCTTGACGATGAAATGCATCCCATCTATCACATGAGCAAACAACAAATTGCAGCACAGTAGTATATGAGATAGGAGTAAAGTCACATGATCCAAAATAATTTAATTAAGACAAGTAACCAAAGGTTACCATGATTTGAAATCAGATAGAAGTTTCTTATGAAGCCAAAGAAATCCCGGAACCACAAAACCTTGTGGTTTTACTTTTACATGTATAGAACCTAGCTATAGGGACCTATATTGCTGTCTACCTAAACCTTGACAAGACAACAGAGCAGCCTTGGGCTTCCCAATAGTTCTATAAAAAAATATGATAAATTAGTGAACATGCATGTTTTAAGGGCGAACCATTATCTACTCAAAAAATGCGTGTTTAACAAGGAGTAGAGATACAATAGACAATTATGATAAATTAGTGAGATGTGCCATGATAAAACTTATAAACAAACTACATTTACAAACCATTTTTAGCAAGATTCCCACTCTCCACCCTCCACACAAGGTAGTAAATGCTATGATAACGAGAGCAGTTACTATCATAGACGTTATATCCCATCACTACCGCACATCTCACTTGATGAACGTGTGCTTGGGGCCCACTATCACATATATCTAACGGCTTCCAAGTGAGATGTGCGGTGAAGATTGAATATAACTGATGAACCGTCATATACAATATGACCATAACTGTTCCCGGGTTTGCAAGCCCACAGAGAATTTCCAGAATTCTCTACTACCCAGAACATTGTAAATTCTTCTAATGATGGGGTTGGCCACTGCCTCTTTCATGTATCAATGAGCGCAAGCAAGCGCAACGCAATAATATAAAGCAATAGAGAATCAAATGCATTTAACAGTGAAGAAGCATGCACGTTAATAATAAAACAGAATACAGTAACCAAAAAATGTTGAATTATACCCTTCTATTTAGCAGGAAGTTCTTAAAGTAGACAACATTTCCGTTACAAAGGTGCAGGTCAGTTAGATTGCATCTGCAGTTATAGCACATGTTATACATTACCAACGATCCACGTAATCTCAAGCACTTACTTTAAAACGCATCCAAAAGGAAATCTCATACAAACCAATCCAAAATAAAACTTGTTTTTAAAAGCCCAGTGGCCACACACATGATCCCAATCACCTAATAACGCCGTTCAGCCTCATTCAAGATTAAGCAGTATTTGATAATTCTAGAAGAAAACAGTATAAATTTCATACCTAGACTACTTTAATGCAATTTTTCAACAATCTAGTCTGAAGGAGGCGAGGGTGCATTTTGGTCATGGCATCGACTTCAGAAATATTTTGTCAGGAAAAGCCGTGCCAAATGCAGTTTAACAAGATGGATCCATACCCACAAAGTATGCATGAAATTATTTGATCTCACACTTTTCTGAAAAATGTGATGTTGAAAACAAAGACAACATCACCGTCCCTGTACACTAGCTTTACTATGACAAAACTAATGAGGAATTCACAGAAAAATCAGCATAAAAATGCTTTGTATTAAACCACGTCCTAATGAATTAGTGGAATCCGTACACATTTAAACCCATGAATCTAGCATTGCTACCCACTATACTTATATAATAGGGAGTACTAGACACCGCAAATCATCAAGGTTCCTGCCATAATTATGAAAAATATGGAAAACAGACATACTCAAGCATAATTGACCAATAAAAAGACAAAAATAAAAACATTAGTTTCATCAAAACTTTGCAGAAGCTTGTATGAAATTTTTAATATTCGTGCCAAGAAATCCATATAAAGAACAAAGTAAAATCTAAATAGAAGCGCCTGTTAGCAAGAAATCTGCAAGTAAAAATCCTAAATTTATGATATGAAAATTTAGTGTGCTATTTCAAAGAGAAAAGTTCAAATAAGATCGATTTACTATGACAAATCTAGCCTATTTAAGACACCTAACAATTACTAAACTGATGCAGATAGCCACTCTATCACCTCTAGCTAATAGTAGCAGTCACTCCAGATAAACAACAATACTGTACTTTTGAAAAAAAAAATTGAAAGAAATTTACAATTATACTGAATTAAAACTTTGGTTCTTCAAACATAAGCCCCTAAGAAACTGCAGACAATGTGATAAAGATTGATGATAAATTCAGTCACCATGAGTCTGTGTGGAAAGCATACAGGATCAACATAGAGTGGCAAATTCCAAAGAACATAAGACATGGCAAACAATTGAATGTGCTGCCAAGGTAGTTGGTCCCATAGCAGAATGGCATGGAGCCTCTCCTAGACAAGAGATCCATTGTTCAATATCACACATTTTAAGCACCACATAAAACAATATAGCTTAAAAACACTTATTGATTATGATCCAGATGATAAGTTGGTCTACAAGGAGCATAAGACATATAGGGAGAACCAGAGCAGCTGTGTCCACAACAAATTACATGGCCGTACTTTCAAGATATGCCTCTATTTGCTTCTGGACTAATTATTACAACATGGAAGAGCTTGCAATGCTCCACAAACTCAGTCTTAAGGACCAAATCGAAATGAAGTGTCGCCCATAAAGTGATTGTCAATATAGAAAGCTGTATTATGGGGGTGATGACCATCCATCACCACAAACTGCATGTCATCTGAGGGTTTCCAATGGCGTTTCCGCTGGTTTATGAACCAGTTATTGATTTGTTTCTGATCTAGCCCTGTTGATTCAGCTAAGGTCACCTTTTCTGTCTCCTGTTAAATGTAATAATATATTTGAAATCTATTTACCAGAAAATATCTGATATATCCTTCTTTATAAGTTCTTGTAGTGTGTGTGTGTGTGTGTGTGTGTGTGTGTGTGTGTGTGTTTTGGAGGGGTGCCCATAAGCATGTGCATGCACTTGTGCGGTAAGCAGATTGGCAGGCATACCGATGGATATGGCCATTTGTAGTGCAGTTCCCACCAGTTCAGGAGTTTCTGCCTAGCATCTTTGGGAAGCTTCCCTTTCTTCTTCTTCTTGGAAAGTTCTTGCTTGAGGCTTCCTAAATACCCACTGTACTTTTTCAAAAGGCGTTGCTTCAGTTCACTTTCCTCAGCCCGAGGATCAACCTCAGGAAGTTCTGTTTCGCCTCCACTACCATCTTCGTCTGATGATCCAGCTCCCTCAACTTTGTCATCTGAGAAAATTCAATTTCAAGGATCAGATAATCAACCATGATTCAGAAAATCAGTATACTCGGGAATGAAACGGCAGATGTTTCTTCTTCATTTTGTTTTTAATTGATTTCAAAACATTGAAAGATAACAAATAAAAATATAATGAATAATAATCATTGACACTCCCACAACCTTTCAGATATTGTAACCATACAAAACGACCTGATAGAGTATGTTCGGTATGAACACAGAACCAGGTGCATTTCAGGCTTCAGTACCCATTCTCTCACAAGCAGAGTTTGTGCCATAACTCCGGGCCATGCCTGGCCCAAAGCACATATCTAGTCCAACAGGTTCTTAGGCCAGGTTTGAGGCTGACTACAAATTCTACAGTAGGTCAGCCCTCGACCCAAGCCCAATAAGATCAAAACCAGGTTTTACACATGCCTGACAGTCTCCTAAGACCCCAACTAAAACCTGGCTTGGCCCAGCCCGATACCCCCACCTTAGCTCTCCGGGTGCATTTTCATCTGACATCCTTCTCCACCTCTTCAAATGAGTGTTCACATAAACACCCCAAATGAATGCACGCACAAAAACGAGAAACAAATCTAGAAAAAGAAAACCAAAACATGCATGTAAGAAGGCTACAAACATCTTTCATGTCATTGGAGGATAAAGTTTATTTTATTGGATTGACAAACAAAAGACTCTATCACATGTTGAAAAATTGACCAATATCAACCCTGTCCTCAAATTCAGATGAAAATTTTTATGCAATCCATAATAGTAAATAACAAGAAATTGGAATCATCATCATGCTAGTAAACTGTAGTTGGTGGACTAGAGAAGTCCATTGGTGCCTTGAAGAAACAAAAGAAGAAGAAGAAATCTCTTGGTGTCTATGGCGTAAAAGATTCGGTTGCAATCAAAGTTTACGATGGACTTATAGAGTTTGGTTTTCTCTACATGTTCACAGAGTTCATTAGCCAAGATTCCATTTGATATCTTTAGTTCTAATGCTTCCCTCAGTTTCTTTGCCTTTTTAATTTTTGATGAAGAGGATATTAAATTACTGTGATATTTCCAATTTGTCAGATGTCAAGGGAGTATTGATCATTTCAAAAAAGAATGAAATATTTGACAACCAAGGTTTCTCCAAAAAACATTCAAATTCAAACAAGTTGATGAAATAGTTAATTCTTTTCATACAGAAACTTTCAAAATACAGGGTCATCAAGAGTTTCTCAGGGTGCTATTTAGTAGAGGAGAAATAAGAAAATAATTCAAAACTTTTCTGCACAACAGAATCAAAGAACTTTGAGCAAAAAGATCTTGAAACAAGAATAAGCTCACTACAACTCAGAAACCATTTTTTTTGTAAGTTCTGAAAGAATTGAAGAATGGTCAGCTGAAACAGACCTATTCAAGATGCTGAAGAATATCGCGGCATCAAGACTACATAAATCAATTTGGTTTACGACACGATAATCTATTGACAAGGAAAGTACTGAGGATAAAAGATTATGTATTTAGTACTATTATGAAACACTACTCACGCTTTGAGTTATCTCCTAGCAAAAATATCAAGAAATAGTGTTACTTTGACAACTTCAATATAATTTCATATGTGTTAGAATGTTTCAATTTCTACTTTATTTCTGGAAAAAGAACTGAATATTTCCTTAAAAAATGTGCGACAAGTTTGAAATTAAAATTTTTCTACTATGTTCAAAATGCAAGGGTCACATGTCATACGTATATGCAAATAAAGCTTAGTGTTTAAATCACATCCTCATTGTCAGTTATTGAAATTCAAACAAACACTTGCTGCTATCATATAAACATAAAAAAACAAAAGAAAGTTGCAATTTGTGCAACAGCACCAACTCAGGAGTGCACCTATGGCCTAATTGGAGAAGGTTTGAAAGACTGATGGCTTTTTCAGATATGGACACATACATGGAGGAATTTGCATTTTCTATCAGTTTGAAGTTGTGAATGAAATAATACACGGACAAGAGAAAGACACAATGTGACATCCAAAGTCCAGCATTGGGAGATTCCTGCCAGAGTATTGAGTACTTCGGAAAATTCATCTTACAACATTCACTAACCACCCAGACAGATACTTATGTGATGCACAGTGACATGGACAAACAACAGACATGGGACACAAATTATGTAGGGCATGCTAGTCAACACATGCTCAGGGATGCATCATTTTGCTGCAAGTAAAAACTTGAATAGCTTTTAAAAATGAAATATAAAGCAGTCACTAATGTTCACAATAGAAATTCAAGAACCTCGTAGATGCATCACTATGTGCAGAAGTTGCACTAGGTTCACATCTCTTTACCTAAAATCTACAAAGATCAATGCATTGCAACAAGAAAAAGATTAGATAATAAGAACACAGGAGGACTCCTATGATTTTCAGAAGTGCCCACACAAACAAGAAGCTAAGGAAACCACATGTCGCTGAACTTAGCATGTCTGGCCCATGTCAAAAAGAACAACTGGACATGCCACAATACTTTATGGAAATAGTCATACTTATGTCAAACACAGTCAACAACATGCACCTAACTGCATTACTTTTTTAACCTTGATCCTTCATGTTGTAGTTGCACTTTTTCCTAATTTTCGTTGCTTACAAAACAATTCAAATTTTACTCGCATTCATCACTTAATTTCTATTAATCACAGTCACAAGTTTGCTGATCATGAATCTGCATTTAAGATGACATTCATATTTCATTGCTTTAGATAGCAAATTCTGAATGCATATGCACACAGGCACACATCCGTAGACACACGCACACGTGTCAACATGTTCCCTGTCCTAGTTTTACAAAACTACTGTATTATACCAAGTGTGCCCATGCTGTGTCACATACTTTCATCACTTTTTATGCGCCATGGGAAGTCATTGTACGAAGAAAAGGAAGATTATGATATGGATAAGCTACCTAATGAAAGGAACAGATAAGTGTATATATATCAATCATCATAAATTAGGTTGCAATAATCAACATGTTCCAGGCAAGACCAATTGTCAAAGTATCTACTCAAAGAGAAATCATAGACCATGATTAGATTTTGGCTGAAGTTGTTACTAGTTGATCAATATTTGCCAACCCTACGCCTCACTGCCTATATGAATATGACCGAAAGCTACTCTATAAAGGGTCTTCAATAAGGAAGATGCGTCTTAGTGTGCCTCTAACACAAGAATAAGGGGTACGGTTGGGGTACCTTAGTCGTCTAGCTCATGGTAGGTCTGGAGACTCAAGGGTTGAGGCAAAATGAAAATGAGAAGATTTTCAATGAATGACTACTTGGCCTATAGCGTTATTATTATGAGATTCAGATTGCTTAAAGGTGGTCTTCAAGATTTTCAAAGGAGGAATAGAAAACGTGATAGAATGGATAAGTTCACTTGATTTATTCCTATTTTTTCAATTGTCAAGTTGGAAATCGGCTTAAACTTTGTGTTGACTGTTTTTTGAAACTTATATTTCCTGCATCAACCTCGTAGGGACAAAATGAATCCAAATCCCCCAGTTAAAATATTCTACTTCTCACAATAAACACTCAATAAAAAAAGAACAGAACCCATAGTTCTCCACATCAGATTCCCACTACCTGCACGACAATATTTAGCATAGAAGACAAGACGTTGGAAAACAAAATCTAGCTTCAACACTTCATGTTTCTGTAGGATGCTTTTCATGATTCAACAAAGCGCCAGCACTACAGCCACTTAGGTTTACATTTTCCCCCAGAACTTCAAAATCTGCATCAGAACACGACATGCATGTGACTGATATGCAACAACCACCTCGACCACGAATGGAGAAGATTAGTTTCAAAAAATAAGTGTTTCAGTAAAAAATCTTATGAATAATACTGCCAATATATTAGAACCTTCAGTAGAATGTTTGAAAAATATACACCAAACGTTACCTTATAGAAAAGGTAAACAACCAGCAAGAAGATAGTCATCAATAAGTCACTCGCTACAAGTACGACAGAACCAGAAATGCCAACTGCATTCATCTTCCGTCACCAACCACATCATTCGAAAAAAATCTGGACTACAACCAATTCCATCGATCCAGTAGCATACAGAACACAGTTGTAGATGTTGATTATTTATTCTGAGAATATAATGCATCTCTCTCTCTCTCTCTCTCTCTCTCTCTCTCTCTCTCTCTCTCTCTCTCTCTCTCTCTCTCTCTCTCATGCATGTCTGTGCTCGGCACGTGCATGTCATTTCAAAACGGGATAGAAAGAAAATCAATAAAAAATAAAGTAAATCCAAGACATGATGAATGTTTCCATTGTGGCTTAGTAAGTTTAATTCAATATATTTGCATAGAATATTACAAGGCTGAATGATAGATTTGCATATAATATTACAAGGCTGAATCACCCAACTCCAGTTTCATCGTTTACAAGAAATACCGCCTGGAAGACAGCGATGGCGCACAAGCAAATCGTACTTTATATCCCATAAATTAAGATTCAGAGAGAGAGAGAGAGAGAGAGAGAGAGCAGATGACCAGATGGGGGACTCTTATTCTATTGGGGATTCAAGATTCAAAATCTACAGCAGACCGATGGGAGTGTTCTTATTCTGTTTACTCACCAATCTAAGCTTAAGCGTCTCTCTAAAAGCATTAGAAATGACCACCATCGTGTTCCAAGACACTGTCGCTGTGGTACTCACAGCCACAGTACGAATGACTCGAACCGCATCCGATGCTGTCCATTCTATAATATATATTAACTGCACCAAAAGACAGCCATGCCTCCCTCTCTCTCTCTCGTTCGACGATCACCATCTTGATTTTGAAAAAAAAACCCTCAAGTCTTGTCAGGCTAAAAGGCGCCAAAGCAGCAGCCTGGATCTCAAGCCATGACCATGTAGTGTTGTCCATTTATGATATATGTGTACATAAATAAATATATTAACTGCACCATCTCTCTCTAGCTCGTTCGACCACCATGACCATCTTGTTTTTGAAAAGTTGAAGACTCAAGTCTTGTCAGGCTAAAAACCCCCAACATGTTACACCAAAGGAGCAGCCTGGAGTCTCAGGCCATGACCATGCAATGCTGTCCATTTGTATATATAAATGGCACCAAAAGACAGCACTCTCTCTCTCTCTCCATTACCATCTTGAAAATTTAAAACCTCAAGTCTTGTCAGACTAAAAGCCACCAAGAGTTGCGCCAAAGGACCAGCGCGGAGTCTGAAACCATGACCATTAACTAATATTATATCAAACTCTTTTTTCTCTCGTTTTCTTTTGTCTGTCTGTTGGAAAAGAAAGATAGGGAAGAATGAAAGAGAGAGGGGAGGGGGAAAAGTAACGAAAATCGAGGCCTTCGAGGCAAGGTAATTCGCTATAAGAAGAAACCCACGTATAATGTGTATTAGAGTAAAGAAAATGTTTCATTTTCTCGTGAAAGAGATTAACAATGAAATAAAATAGATAACACCTCGAAGAGATAGATGGTACACACGTCTCATTTCTTTATATTAAATTTATTCGAGCCCCAACATAGGGGATGGTGAAGGATTTGTGTTGCAGGTGTCTTCTTCCTTCTTCCAGTTAAAAAAAGTAATTACTAGTTAGACTCCGTCTGTGTTGCAGGTGGTTCTTTATTTTTTATTTTATATCAGAAATTAAGGGAGCAAGAGGATAGTTTAAGTTGTCATTACTCATTACCTGAAGAGAAAACGCGTAGTGATCCATCACTCAAGGAGTTGAGCTGCGACTCTATGCTCCTAACAAACTGCATAGCCTCTTGCAGCGGCCTGCTCAGCTCTTCCCGGTATTTCACAAGCATATCATAGTAGGCATCCTATGTTTGGTTCCAACAGAAGAAGAAAATTAAGAACATATACCCCCCCCCCCGCAATGAAAAAATCTGCAGATCTGTAGTTTAAGGAAAAAAAAGAAAGCCGAGTAGAAAAGGAGAAGAAATTACCATGAATTGATCGAGCTCTGGATCACTCCCAGAGTTGGTTTCACTAGTTGAAGACCGATGTCTTTGTTCCAATTCTCGTCTTATGGCACTCAATCTATCCACAACCTCCGGAGGAGCACCAATCTACACACAAGAAATGACCAACAGTAGAAACATTTTGAGAGGAAAACAGAAAAATTTACCAATTCAAGGGAAGAGAAAGATGTGTTGAACCTTTTGGCAGTCCATATAGGCTTCCAATAAGCTAGAGTATTGAGGGTGTGCAATGATTTTGGCCTTGATAGCATCTGTATCTTTAGAGTTCCGCATGCCATGACGAGGGTCCCCAGGTTCTTCATCTCCTTCCTGCCTCCTCCCCATCCCTTGTTGGCTCCCAGGATAGTAGTTATTGTAGGTGGTAGGATGGGAATGGAAGGAGGAAATTGCGGTAGCCTGGATGCGCGCGTGCTGGTGTTGGTGCTGCTCTTCTTTTATGAGAGCCATCATGGTACTTGTGCCCGCCACATCTGACGATCCTTGTTGGCATCCCAAGCTATTTCTGCTGCCAAACAATGAATCCGCAGCACTGGAAAACATGTTAACTTGGAAATGATCCATTTTGCCTCAAAATTAAAGGCCCCTTTCTATGCCCTTCTCCCACCGAGAAGCCTATTGGAGTGTTCTCCACCGCTTTGGTGTAGATAATATAATAAATTATCTCGATGATTGGTTTTGGTGATGGTGGTGTGGTGGCTACGAATATGCACGCTTCTGCTCTATTTTTTGCTTTGGTTTTCAATTATTTTGGAGTGGGACTATGGGGGAGGAGACGGGGTGAAGCCTAGGATGGGAGGGAGTGGTACTCTACAGTCTTGTTACTTGTAGCGTGGTATAGGCTCTCTTTTTTGCATGTCAAATCCAATAAATTTCCTTTCAGCTGTCATCCAAAACGGAGATCTGTGTGCAACTGTGGTTTGCAATCAAAGATTTGAAGAACCCTAGGCAGTGGTGTTGCAGTGGCGGTGGAGACTTAGGCCTCGTGGAGACAACATGGAGTGCTTCAGCACGCACACTTTTCTCTCTCTCTATTGCCTACACTCACTGACTCTTTGTCCCTCTCGTTTAGTCCCTCCCCAACAATACAACCACGGTAAAACTCCCCCCTCAATTTTAACGCCACTGTAGTCGTCAAAACTAAGGATTTGGGGCATGCTTGTGAATCATGGCAGTATAGCAGTCAGATGCCTAACCTACCCTTCTTCAAACCTGTCCGGTTTCTCTCAGATCGATCCACGACAAAACAGACGTGGGTTCAAACAGTACGAAAACAATACCACCAAAAAATCTATCACACCTGGCTAACGACTCCACATGATCTACGACGCAGCCGCTGATTAGATCACCCAAAGCCATAGGCCCAAAACCCAACCATCCCCTCCGCTACTCTCTTTAATCGAACAATTATTGGTTTAGTTCTAGCAATTACTTAATCATTATCTGAGGATGACTAACAAGATAAAGCAGAAAAGTTTGCCTGTTTTTCCCATCTCATACAAGATAAAGCAGAAAACAACCTTTAAAAAAAAACGAATAGTGAAAGACGATCAAAGGAATCCAACCGTAGAAAAGAAAAAAAACATAAATGGGAATAGTGATGTTGCTTTACTTTTTGTCAAAAGAAAAACAGCAGCAGTTTCTTTTTTTTATAGAAGAAAAACAGCAGCAGTTTAATTGACGGAGCTTAGTTACTCACGTTTTGAGACTTGAGAGAGAGATGTTAGTATTTGGGGGACATACGAGAGCGCTGTAGAGAGAGTTTAATGGATGGTATTTGAGGGAAATATATATAGAGTGAGAGAAAGAGCGAGAGAGAGTTTAATGGGTAGTATTGGGGGAGTATTAAGAGAGGCCGGTAGAGAGAGAGAGTAATGGGTAGTATTGGGGGATAAGTCCGGGGAGTATTAAGAGAGGACTACTGTAGAGAGAGAGTTTAATGGATAGTATTGGGAAGAGGGGACTCCAGAGAGAGAGAGAGGGAGGGAGAGATTGGAAGATGGTGACGGCGGGGAGCCAATGAGAACAGTCAGGAGGGGCTACCCCCGACAGGCAAGGCCCGCTGCACGCAAAGACCCCCGCGTCTCCCGCGCTGTCCTTGGGACCCATCACTGTCCCTCTCTGACCGGGTATTCTGCACCCTCCTGCAAACCCACTTGTTTGTTTTCCCACATCCCCCTTCCTTTTCCCACTTTCTCCTCAACAAACTAATCTCCTTTATCAAAAGATCGCTCATATAGTCATATGTGACACGTGTTTGCATACAGAAGTCCAGGCTTAGGTGGTCTCATTTCAACCCTCCTTTTCCCTTTGCCCTTTGTTGGTGCTTCTTTTCCTCCCATGATAATTGAATCTTTGATTGTGCTTTAGTTTATAACTAATTATTCTATTTTTGCCGTTAAGATTATTAAATACTTGTCATTCGACATATACTGGAAAACATGGAGAGAATTGGCCACCTTAATTATGCTTCTAATCATACTCTAAGCTTTGCTACCATTGATTGTGGAAGATCGAATATTAATAAATTGGGCTCTTGGAATCTTCTTTATTGAGACACGAACTCTAAATAGCTAGAAGCCCATTTTCCACGGAGGTGCCCCCCAATGACTCATTATGTCAGGAAGTTTTAGATGCTGGTGACCTGGTTTTACTGCAATGACATAAATAAAATGTTTTAATTATACATATAAATTGCTTTTAGTATCAAAGTTTCCCTGGTTATCTGTGCAACGGTTTAATGCTTCTTTCTGTTAAGCATGTTTTGTGTATAAAATGAAGCTGGATCAGGTGCAATCAAATTGCACAATTTTGATGTGCTGCTGCACTTGAGCATCCTCCATCTTTCTCATGCAGCTTGTTAGCTGTGGGGCCCAACAGCAGATGGTAGGTGCTCATGTATGGCAGCCTACTTGAAATGTACAATGTGATTACACCTGATCTTTTTTTGTACTAAATTGGGTTGGGTGTAGTTGGAACAGTCATAAATCTCGGTTTTGGGATTTTCTCGTCAAGGGATAATCTCCCAATATTTTTTAAATATCACCGTTATTTGTTACTATGCAGTGATCTAAGTTCATCAGGCTCGGACTTGGATGAAAAGTTCATATGAAACCCAAATTCGATTAGGCTCTATATATACCTAATCAAAGACTTGCAAATATAATCAGGTTGGATTTTGTCGGATTTTAAGTCATTCATATTTGGATAAAGATATACTCCAAAAGAATCCGAGTCTGATTAGTAATGAGTAATCTAATACTGGTATCTCTACCAAATACAATTAAACACACTCTGATTTGGTCAGATATCCAACCCGTATGCGAACCGTTTACATCCCCATTTAAGGTAAAAAACTTATTCCGATACTGTAGAGGTTAATTAGAGAGCCATTTTCACACCAAAGCAAACAAGAACCACCCTGGTCTGTGGATCACATGAATGTCTATTGACTGGCTGATTGTCCCCACTAGTTACTCTGTGGTAACTGTTGCATGTTATTATCCGCTTTTTTGTACCGTGTACTACGAAAATACATGACAGTGATGAACAGTATCTGAGCCGAGGTAGATACTCCATTGCCTGTTGTCTCTTCTTTGTCCTGCTTCTCCCTTTGTGTGGTCCATCACTTTGGCACCTTCTTTATGGACTTTTCTAAATCTTAACATGAAATTACTCCATTCATAGATTCTGAGGATGATGTTTTGATTCCAATAATTCTCCATCAATTTCTTCTCTGTAAAAAACCAATGGAAACACAGAATGACTCTTCACATGGTTAAGTTGGCACCTCTTTAGCTAGGAAAAAAAATGACAGAAGAACCCATTTTTTTTTTTTGAAAGAACAGAAGAACCCCATACTGTTAGCCCCATTTCATTAATTCTTGCAAATCAGTTCTTGAGGTTAACAGCAGTTGGATTTCCAGCCGGTAACTGATAAAAGTCCGACAAGTTGATGCTTCTGCCTTTACATAACGACCAATTTACAAAATGTGAATAATGAAAACACTAACTAATTTGCAAAAAGTTAATACAGTGACGACTATTTGATGATGAAGGGCATTTTGATGATCAGTTAATCATGGTCGTGTTTGCTAACAGGTGCCGACAGAAGGACTAGTTTGTAATAACAGTGAAAAATTTGCAAATTGACTATAAGTCAGAGACCAATTTGCAAAAAAAAAAAAATCATGACATGAGGAGCAGCAAGGTGACACATGTTGCAATTTGAGGGCCCAAATACTCCGCCCAATAAGTCGAGCCTCAAATTTAACATGTTCATAGCATAATATGCAGGGAGAGAGGTTCGGGTGCAATGAAATTGCACAATTTTGCATGCTGCTGCACCTAATCACCCATCATCTTTTTTTTAGACAGAGAAAGCTTAGGTCCCAACACTGACATGAACTAACTGTTCCTGTTGGTACCCCTCAACTTTAGGATAAACCCTATGTGCCCAACATCATACAGTGGGTGATTAGGTGTGGCAACACACTTACAGCTAGCTTGCAATCACATTGCACTTTGTGGCAATTCGTTCTTTAGGGACAGAATGAACGAACATAATATACAGAACTCGTGTTCTGTCTGTTCTGTAATAACTGTACTAAGGCCAAGGTTTATTTTAACTGTACAAAAAATTGTGCTCCTTGTGTCCAAGGATTGTTTTAAGCTGAGTGCGGACAACATGAACACATAAAGACAATGGGTAGGATAACTTTGTTTTGAATTGTATGACTCTATCCGTCCAACCATATGACTGTTTTAACAAACACATTATGGATTTTAGCACTGGATATGGATCTTGAATTGGATTTAAAAACTAAAAAATATTTAAAATTTAAGTAATTTGAGAAAAAATAATAATTGATATATTTTTTATATATAAATGATTTAATCAATATTATATTACATCTAATTATGAAAGTTTATCATAAAAATATCAAACCCTAAAATCAAATTAACTATAAAAATCAAACTATCAAAGCCTACTAAATAATAAAACCTTAAAATGCCAAAAAAATAAATCATAAATAAATTAAAAACCCTAAAGTATAAGAAAAATAAAGCATAAAATTAAATAAAAAATCTTAATTCACAACCTAATAAAAAAAATTTTAAAAATAGCCCTAATCAAACACAAGAAAAGCCCTAATTAAATTAACTATAAAAAACTTTAATTAAAGAATTTGATTCAAAATCCCTAATAATAGAAAATAGAAAAAAACTATAATCAAATAAAAAAAACCCTAATCAAAGTAACTATAAAAAAATCTAATTTAAAAAAATTTGATTCAAATCCCTAAAGAAAAAAATCAAATAAAAAAATCCTAATCAAATTAACTGCGAAAAGCCATAATTTAAGAAATTTGATTTAAATCCCTAATTAATCAATGAAAATCAAAATAAAACCCCTAATTATTGAAAATAAAAAAATATCTAATCAATAGAAATCAAAGACAAAACCCTAATTAATAGAAAAAAACACCTAATAAAAATTCTTTAAGAAAAAGAACGGAGAACAAAAAAGAAGAGGGACAAAGGAGAGATAGAGAGAGAGGAACTAAGAATGAAGAAGAAGGGGCCCTCGCTGCCAACCTCACCATCGACACCAGTGACCTCTGATGCCACAACAATCCCATCGGCCTCATGGCCTAGCCACATGGCTGCAAGAGAGAGAGAGTTGGGGGACCCCTCTCCTCTCAATTTTTTTTTAAAAAGGGTCTCCAGTATCCTTGTTCTCACCGTAACAGGGGGTCGAATGAAAATTATATCAAAAAATGGTGCAGTGTTCCACGCAACGCACGAAACACGCCATCAAGCAAGCCCTTAGGTCTCGTGAACATGTGTCATGCAGTAACGAAGGACATCATATTTCTTTTGTAAAATGTGATTGCATCATTCACTCTTTGAGAAATCTCTCAATCTTCATATATATATATATATATATATATATATATATATATATATATATATATATATATATATATATATGAGATGGCATTGGAGAAGCTCTGAAGGTCCAGAGATGACATTATTCCTGTAGCAAATTCCCTTTCTAATTCAGGGGAATAATATTATTGGTCATAGGGTAGAGAGGTATCAATTAAAGTGTTGTTTTCCCAAGTCATGTAGCCTAAATATTATTTCAAAATTCATGTCAAGTTCAAGGTGTGTATGACATCATTCAGTCTAATCTCAGAGAGCGATCTAACTGGTCATTATTCAAAAAACATTGTAAACAATATTAGGAATATTCATTATAAAATTGAGTGCTAATGCCAACAAGCTTGAGTGTTTTCAAGGCTTGAAATTCTTGACCGATGGAAGTAATAGTTGTTATTTTAAACTTTTGGCTTTCATCTCGTACTACAGAAGTCATTATGTCATTTTCTAATGATCTGGCTAAACTTAGGGCACTATTTTTAAAGGACAAAGTCGCTAGTTTCAGTATCAATGTTCTTGTTTTTCTTTTACCTTTTTTAGTTTAATTTCACCGGAAAAGACAAAAATTAGGGAGTATCCTGCTACTTTAAAAACTTCATAATGAATAATGAGAAATCACAAAATTGACGTTTCTTGGTCTGTCATTTGGTGGCTCTAATCCGGCATGGGGCCAACGCCAGATCAGATGGTTGAGCAAACAAACGATCTTATTTAAGGGGGATTTGTTAGACCCCTACCTAGGGAAGTTGCTTTCCCTCCAAATGGCGCTTAAGCCTTGTTTGTTTCATGCAACATACATGGAAAAGTGAGTTGATGTAATCTTTTTTATAATGAATGAAACAAGCATCAAATCATTATGGTGAGAAAGTCCCATCAAACGAGCAGAAGTGAGCCTCAGTTTTTTTACCACCTGCAACATTTTATACGTAAATCCTATGAAAGTTTTGTTTGTTTGATATCTCTTTTCCTATGAAAGCTTTCACATGCGCTGAATTGACAAAATACTTTAGAAATTTGTGCTCATTTCTATGTAAAGTCTTTCCTTATGTGAGAATGAAACAAACGAGGCCTTAGGAGAGATGCACTACTTCCCTTTTGGGAGAGGTGTCAACCCATTTTGACAGAAAAGTTGTGCGGCACGATGTATTTTTGACGAAGATGTTAGTTTCACTTCTCTTAAGAAAGGGGTTATGTTTCATCGGAAAACACCTCTCAAAAACCTCTGACCTCAAAACACTCATCTCCCCTCCCTCCTCCAGCCCTCCGACCTACCTCGGGTCCCACCCTATTGAAAGTTTGTTATAGACCCACTCAAGGGAAGATTCTTTCCTTTGAAAGAGTTACTTTAGAGGGAAAGTGTTTCTCAAGGAGAAGAGTTATGAACCTATTTTGACAAGAAAGCTTTTTATTTGCATTTATTTTATTGCCCCACTATATATTTCTCATAGACATGTTTATTTCACCATTTGTAGGGAAAAGGCAATATTTCTTTTCAAAGATAGCCTCTCTCGTAACCAAGGGCATGAAACAAATGCCCATGTGAGATGGGTTGGGCCAAAGAACCATGAGTCTCCTCTCTCTCTCTCTCTCTCTTTGAAGAAGGAAAACACTTATCGAGGTCACTTAATTGTCCAGCCTTCCTATGAAATAAACTACAGGTGAACCTAAGGGCACGTTTGAAAGTGAGAAAGATGTAAGAAAAGTGATACAAAATGAAAATTTTGTACAATGTTTCCTTTCGGTTGAGAGGAAATTCTTCATTAAAAGTATATTTTTTAATAAAATCATTCCTCGACTACCAAGAGAAAATGGTGAGGTTCATTCCTCACCACCCATCTCACCACTACCACCCACCATCTAATCACCACCATTCATCTCACGACCACCACCACCCACCTCTCAAAAAACCACTCTCTCCAAAATGACGTTTCACTATTCACTAACAATACCACTACCACTACCATCACCTACCTCCAGGATGATTTTTTCACCACCACCCAACATCACCTGCATGTTGGAAAACCGTCCTCCTCAGCATCAATCACCACCCACCATCACCCACGTCCTGAAAAATGATGTCAGAGAAGCTCCACCATTACTACCCACAATGATTTTTCACTATCACCATCATCCTTCTCACCGCTACCCACCATCACTCACCTCTCAAAAAAACAGCACCTGAGATATTACCCCCTCATTTTAAAAAAATTATCATATCAAAACTTCTTACAGGCTAAAAAAATTTTTACAAAGTTTTTCATGCTTCAAAACGAACCAAGGAATAAAAGTATTTTAATAATTTCTACAAAAATGGTAAAGATGAAGCTTGTGACGGCAGAAACTGTTTTTCACTCATGATGAATGCTTTCATGTGTCCGTTTCCTTATGGGAAGTAGTAGTTATCACGTTGTTTGTTTCGGCAAATATCTAGTCCCTGTCAAGAAAGAGAAAATAAGTGCTTAGATTAAGAATGAAATCCCCGGAGCCTTTACTTTCACATCAAACCTACCTATAATTACTGATATTTTAAGGGTACCTTGGAATGCATCTTAACCTCAAGTTATGGACTATGGTAACTTTCAAAGCCCTGGATGGGGCATTAGGCCTTTATAGACTCTTGAATCTAGTTATGTAATATGTTATAAGTGGTAATTAGCTAAGCCTAGCCTAGATAGCTATATCTAGTTCAACCATTGATGACTCTGCCTACATGCAAGTGTTTGGGATTAAGGAGAAAACCATAGTTCTACCAAATGGCCAAGTTTGTAAGCCAAAATTGTCTATGGAATTATTTTTTCTATCAAATCATTCAATTTTAAATCTTTTTTTGTTTTTTGAAATGCAAGCTGGGGTTAGGCAAACCCTTTCCAGTTATACAAATATACAATTGGGTTTTGAACCTGCATCGTCCCAACACAAGGTGACGTGCACTAGCTGCTCCTACCAGACAATCAGAGCGCTTGTTGGTGTAAACCCCCCTCAACAATTTTGCCGAAGGGGATAACCTCTTTAAAAAAAAAAAAAAAAGACAGTTCTCCGGTTAGGGGAACCGCCTTCTCGGTAAACCGAAGGGAGGTGAGGATAAACCTCACCCCAACAATCTGCGGGAGGGGTGAGGTTTATCCTCATCCCCCTCATCGTGTGTGAGAGCTATAAAAACCCTCACGCAGTCCCTCTTCTTCTACCACGCAACAAGCAAGTGACGGAGGGAGAGACATAGCGGCGTTGAGAGAGTGACGAGCAGGAAAAAATTCAGACTTATCGAATTCCGATGCCGACAATGAGGTAAGCCCTCTATCTCCATCATCTTCTTCTTCTTTGTTTTCTTTTTTCTTTTTTGGGCAAAGGGGCTGGCAACCATGGTTGTCGGCGAAGATGCAAAAAAAAAATAGAGGATTACGAGAGAGAGAGAGAAGGGGGGGGCGGCTGGCCGACGCCGGTGGCCAGCCCCTCTGCCACAGAGAAAGACAGAGAGTGCCAACTCCGACAGTCGGCCCCTCTCTGTTTGAGAAGAAAGGGTGATGCCCCTTCCACATGCCTCTTTGGGTTTTTAAGGGGACTGATCATTCCGAGTGCGACCCGAACCGAACCGGGTCAGTTTGAGCGCAACCCAGACCGAGCTTGTCGGTCTGAGTCACACTCATACCGAGCCAGCTTTAATATATATATATATATATATATATATATATATATATATATATATATATATATATATATATATATATATATATAAGAGAGGTTGATTCAACCTAAGTGTGACCCAAACCGAACCAGGTCAGTCTAGGTCGCACCTAAACAGAACCACATGGTTCTTAAAAAAAATGTTGTTGGTCGAACCGGTTCAGGTTGAGTCAGTTCAGATCGAACCAATATAAATCAAACTTATTTAAATTAAATCGGGTTAGACCGAACTGGTTCGGTCTGATAGGGTCTCAGATCTATTTTGATTTTATCTGGACCAGACCGAATCTGGATCCAGTCAATCTGGATAGATCTAAATAGAACTAGATCTAGAGAGATATGGGTTTGGATCCAGACTGGCTCTTCTGGATCTAGAACAGAACTGAATCTGGTTCAGATCAGTTTTGGATCTAAATTAGAACTGGATCTGATTTGATCAGTTCTGAATCCATATCAGAACTGGGTCTGGGTCCAGTCAGACAATTCTAGATCCTGATCATAACTAGGTATAGATCCAATCAGACAATTTTATATCCAAATCAATAAGTGGTCTAGATCCAGTTAAACAGTTTTAAATTCAGATCAGAAATGGATCAGGATCAGGTTGTGAGTTATTTTTAAATTATAAAAATAATTTCAAAATGACCAAAATACCCTTATGAGTATCAAAAATTTATTTTAATAAAATGGGCATAACTTTGCACTCTAAACTCAGAATTGAGTGAGGTTTGGTGCGTTAGACTCGTATCACAGAGAAAAATTTGTCTGTCTACTGGTTTTAGTTACATTAGGGACACAAAAATTGAGGTTTCATGAGTCAATTCAAGAGGGGTATTTTGGTAATTTTATTAAAATATAAGAGGTTTTATGCATTAATACGAATATGCTTATATAATGACCCGATTCTATTGTCAGAACATCTTGAGACTTGATTGCGACTAGAGCATAGTATTTACACTCGAGGCAAGAGATATTATAAGTAATTTTAGATGTGAATAAACATTTTTATGTTACATATTATTGTTGTAAATTAACATGATTAGCATGATAACTTTTAAGTATGAAAATGATATGCATAAATTGATCATGCATGATATTATGAAATGATTGTATACACATGTTAATTGTGAAATATATGTTAGTTGTTATATATCATGCATGTTAGAAAAATTAACTTGTGCTAGCATATCTATGTGATAAATTGCTAATAACATGCCTTATGATGAGATTGAGTTTAGACTTGAGTTCCATTTTATTCTATTCATGTTGTATGAATGGATGTATTGAGATTAACATGCATAACCCCTTAAATCTTGAAAGTGGCAACGTGTGGTAAGGGATACTTGGTTTATGACCAGAGTGTACCACCATAGAGAATGAGCCGCCAGTAATTTAACGATGTAGAGACCTTACATCATTGTGTGCTTGGTATGAGATAAATGTGAATTCAAATGTCATCCTGAGATTAAAGAATGAGATCTGTCATGATCATTTCACGATATCACTCGTGAGAGAATGAGTGAAATACAAGTTTGAGAAAATGGGTTTATGTGTTAAACTTAGCCTATGACTAAGAGTTACACTCACTTAGTGTTTAGGGACTCTAGATGACCATGGATGGTTGAGAACCATCATGATTAGGATGTAGTATGAACCATATCGAAATTGAGATTGAGTCTGACCTTTCGGCTAGCTACCGGCGGGGTCCCTTTTTTTTGTTTCACTGCACTGCCTATTGATCTGGGGACCACTAAGAGTGTATGATTCATTGTCTGGTCAACATGTAAAATTAGGGTGTTCTACGTCGGTTGATACGCCCATAGACGGCTATGATCAGTATAACCGACCTAGGATTAGTATGGTATGATTGAGTGTTAAGAGAGTAAATAAGAGATAATTAAAACATATAAAATTATGTGATGTGTCAAAAATTAAACTAAGACTAGGAGCTTAGAACTCATTATAGTTGTAAGTTGAAGTGTTTATTTACTTATAATTATTTTTTACTTGGTTGTAGACTCACCTCCATGTTTAATTACAACTGTAGGTTTGAGGCACACTGGCACAAACATGACTTGATCGACTACTTCTTCAGCAGAGCACTTGGTAACTTTTACTTTCTTGTCATTGAACATTTATGTAATTGTTATCTTCTTTTGTTATGAATGATGAACAATGTAAAGAAAGTGAGTTATTGAAATATAATAAAAAAATTAACATATTTTCTATGTGTGAACTCCGTACATTTTTTCTCTGAGAAGTAATACCAACCGAACTCTCCCAATGTTCCAAATTGAGGTGTTACCGTTGTCAATCTTAAATTCTTTGTTTCAAACTAGTTTTTGACATTTACAAGCACTAAGAAGTCTTAAGGTTCACGGTTATTCCCTGTGTAACAAATATCTTTAATGTTTTCAAATTTTGTCAGGATATTTTCAAACACAAATATATTGTACACAAACTATTTTAAAGATCTTCCATTTTTATCACAATTGGGTGAAAAAAAAACACATTTTGACTGTATATTATCCCATTATTATGTTTATATATATTTTGCATATTTTATGTATGCTGATAATCTTTTCAAGAAAACCAGAAATTTCACTATCCAAGATCTTCCCAAGAATGAGATTTATGGCATTGGTATTCCCTAGTAGAGGTCCCCCAAAAAAACAAAGGAACTATCTTAAACTAAGGGTTTCATATACTTCATGAGTAGTTGAGGCTTTCCGCAGAAATCACAACTTTTGATGCCTTTTTGCAGGGCCCACCGCGGCAACCTAAGCACAGAAATCCTTTCCACAGTAATGATTCCAGTGGGGAGGGGGGTGTCAGACTCATCTTCACGAAAGAGAGCTCTCTTCAGTGACAAACATCCCCTAGTGCTGAAGCAGGTTATATGTTCCCCCCCCGAACAGGGCAGTTAGCTACATCTCATGATCGGGGGTCCCAAAGAGCACCACGTATGTAAGCATGTGTGTCTCGTATCCCCATGTTTGTCAGCATTAATTAGCGTTGGAGTTTGATGCGATTGCAAAGACTTAAGTACCCTCTCCTCCATTGGTGCCAAAAAACATGACGGTTCTTGAAAAGGAGTGGTTGTAAAGACTTAAGTGCCCCGAAGATGATTATTTAAGACCCAGTCTCTGCACTGGAGGATTATCCTTACAGGAGGAGGGTCTGGGGGCTTCTCTCAGCGTCGGTAGCATCATTCAACTTGAAGAGTTGTGGAGTCTGATTTAGAGTTTTTACCCTTACAGAAAGGGGGGTCTGAGAGCTCCTCCCAGTGTGGGTAGCATCATTCAACTTGAAGAGTTATGGAGTCTGATTCAGAGCTTTTACCCTTACAGAAGGGGGGGTCTGAGGGCTCCTCCCAGCATGTTCATGGCCTTTTGCCCTTACAGGAGGGGGGTCCAGGGGCTCATCAACCCTCTCTCGCTCTCGCTCCCTTCTATTTCTGCTTTTGTGCACATCCATCAGAAGATCCTACATTGCTCCATCAAGCACCGACTGACCTGCACATTGACTATTGTGGGTCCTTACTGATGAGCTGCCTCTAAATTTATTCGACTCTGGGTCCTTACTGCACTTGAAGTTGAGTCGTTGTATTTTTTGTTATTCGGTGGGTGGTGAGGCCCTTCTCTACTCTCTCAAGACTCTTAGCTTGGGCAATCTTTTTTTTGATGATTGTGGTTGTAATCATCAAAAGAAAGATTGCCCAAGCTAAGAGTCTTGAGAGAGTAGAGGAGGGCCTCACCACCCACCGAATAACAAAAAATACAATGACTCAACTTCAAGTGCAGTAAGGACCCAGAGTCGAATAAATTTAGAGGCAACTCATCAGTAAGGACCCACAACAGTCAATGTGCAGGTCAGTCGGTGCTTGATGGAGCAATGTAGGATCTTCTGATGGATGTGCACAAAAGCAGAAATAGAAGGGAGAGAGAGAGAGTTAGAGGGTTGAGATTTCTCCAGTAAGATTCGTAGTCCTTGCTGCTAACTCTTTACATTTGCAGGTTGTTTCTTCAAATGATTATAATAATGATAAATATGCGAAGGAGTTCAGTATCAGTGTTTCTAATGCGCTTGCTACTTGTCCTGCTCGGGTTTTGCCAACTCCTCGTGTGAGTTGATCATATGTAATTTATTGTTTTGTTCATTATTCTGATCAACTCACACAAGGAGTTGGCAAAACCCGAGCAGGACAAGTAGCAAGCGCATTAGAAACACTGATACTGAACTCCTTCGCATATTTGTCATTATTATAATCATTTGAAGAAACAACCTGCAAATGTAAAGAGTTAGCAGCAAGAAGGACTACGGATCCTACTGGTGGAATCTCAGTAATCCAATCGAGATGAGCATGAGGGCCAGATTCTGCTTACTGAGAAGCACTTAAGCAGCAAGCAACAAACACAAACAATCAAAGCAAGAAAGAGATGCTTCAAACATTGCAATCAAAACAGATTCAACTAAAGCTGGCATTATGATAAATAACCTTTGAAATGTTGTTTTGCCTATCAGTGGGACGTTGACATGTTGCTCTGAGCATAGCTGTTTGGAAGGGTGAAGCCCAACTGTTGCAGCCAATCGTTGGAGAGGTGGAAGAAGAAGAGGAGGTTGCGGCGTTTGAGACGTCGATGGAAATGCCACCCCTCGAAGCCGAAATCAAGTCTGGCAGGGCAGATTGGTCCGAAAATTGCAGGTTAGAAGGTGCAATGAGGCCGCTGCCGGGGCTGTCCGACTGGTTCCGGCGACTGAAACCCAAGTTCGGAGGAGGTTGGAACAAGGTTGGGATCTACGGGGCTTTGAAGGCATCCTTAGGGAACATAAAGTGTCAGGCCAACGTGATAAGGGCTCTGTTTGAAGCATGGTGCTGGGAGACCAACACCTTTGTGTTTTCGTGGGGAGAGATGACGATCACCTTGTAAGATTTGGCGATGATGGGACTCCCATTGCTTGGAGAGCTCGCTCGAGAGGACCCCAACAATTTCAAAAGCAACAGTGCAGAATCCGGCAAGGCTTGGGCAATCTTTCTTTTGATGATTGTGGTTGTAATGTATCGTTGAAGTTAAAATAGGGAATGAACTGATAATAGAAATCGCTGAAAATTTACAGAAATAAACTAGACTCAATAACGAAGACACCACTTTTTACGGATTTGGAATATGACCTCCGGTTAGGGAGATATGGCCCTGACAAGTTGGTCCTAATTCGGGTAGGGATTTACAGCGATTTGCTTACTGAATAACATTACAAATCGCTATAGCGATTTGCAGAAGACACTACAAATCGCTATAGCGATTTGCAGAATTATTTACAGAGCCGGTACTGAGATCTCATGTTCGGGGGTTCCAAACCGCGCCACGTATAAGATGCAGACCGGCATGTATCCCCATGTGGGTCGCCATCATATTGCATCGTAATTTGGTGCCGCAGCAAAGACTCAAGTAACCTTTACCGCCATTCGCTTCCTCTTCCTCGGACGAACATAAATTCCCTCTTTCTAGAAAACTGAATCGTCGGTTCGTGAAAATGACAAAACTGCCCTCCATCGATATCGCGAGAAAATGTTTCGCAGGTGGTTGTAATGTATCGTTGAAGTTAAAATGGGGAATGAAATGACAATAGATATCGCTGAAAATTTACAGAAATAAATGCCCTCCTTCTAGAAAACTGAATCGTCAGTTCCTCTTCCTCGGACGAACATAAATGCCCTCCTTCTAGAAAACTGAATCGTCGGTTCGTGAAAATGAAAAAACTGCCCTCCATCGATATCGCGGGAAAACGTTCCGCAGGTGGTTGTAATGTATCAAAATGGGGAATAAAATGACAATAGATATCGCTGAAATTTTACAGAAATAAATGCCCTCCTTCTAGAAAACTGAATCGTCGGTTCCTCTTCCTCGGACGGACATAAATGCCCTCCTTCTAGAAAACTGAATCGTCGGTTCGTGAAAATGACAAAACTGCCCTCCATCGATATCGCGGGAAAACGTTCCGCAGAGTTTGCGTATGTAGCAAGCGTTATGTTGTATGATACAAATAGTTCAAAAAAATCCTTTTCCGCTCTAAGCACTCTACCGAAGATTCTTTGCTTTCATCTCGAGTTGCCGGAGCATCCTTTCATTTTTACCACAGCATCTGTTTCCGTCTTACGTGCAGTCGCAGCATCGTTGCCACCTTCTGTTGTGTATTAATTGTTACTGTTGCTTACTCTACGGTTGGAATATCCAAATTCCCATCGTTTCGGTGAGTTTCGTGTAAGTTTTCTTTCTTCAATCTGAAGATTGGTTCTTATACAAGGATTTGTATTATGAACCCAAATATTTCGACGATTTCTAATGATGATGATCATGTATTGTGTTGTGCAGGTTAGCAATGTCTGCGCCTCATCAGATTAGAGATACCCCGTCGTTCTATGGGTTGTCTATTAGAGAAGTGATCCGCCAGTCCCATCTATCTAAAGTTTTTGAAAGATACCAAAATATACTTAAGATTGAGAACGATGAAGACAGGGAAAAAGCCTTGGAATCGTATTTTGCGGAGGATTATCCATCAGATATCGAGGTTGCGGACCAAAGGAAGAACTCTGAAGAACGAAAGATGCAGAACAAGGATGACAAAGAGAAGGTAAAGGCCAGAAATATTAAAGAGAATATAAATAGAAGGTGGAGGATTAACGCACAGCAGATGAAAAAGAGGAAAAAGAAGGCGGAGGAGTGGGAAAGGGATTTTAGCAATATGATGGCGGAGGCTCGTAGGAGAAACTTGGAGAGTAGAGCAATGCGACACAAGGAGGCGGAGGAGAGGCGAAGGCAAATGAATAAGGAGGAGGAAGAGAAGGAACAGAATATTCCTCAATTTGAGGAAGAAAAGGAAAGGGGAAGGAGGGAGTTGGAGTTCGAGGAAGCTAAGGAAATGCAAAGGCAGCAGAAGGAGAATGAGGAAAATAAGGAAAGGCAACGGAAGGAGAAGGAGGAGGAGGTAGAGAAGGAAAGAGAAAGGAAGAAGCAGGAGGAAGAATTGCAGGAAAGAAAGAAACAACAACTGCAAGAGAAAGAAAGGCGGCGGAAGGAGAAGGAGGAAGAAAAAGAAAGGGAAAGGAAGAAGCAGGTGGAAGAACTGCTGCAAAGAAGAAAACAAGAAATCGAGGAGAAAGAAAGGCGGCTGAAGGAGAAGGAGGAGGAAGAAAAGGAAAGGGAAAGGAAGAAGCAGGAGGAAGAGGCGAAAAGGGAGAGACAAAGGAAGCAGAAGGAGGAGAAGATAAAGGAGAGAGAAAGGAAGGAGAAGGAGGAGGATGCGAAAAAGGAGAGAGAAAGGATACAGGAGGAGAAAAGGGAGAGAGAAAGGAAGGAGAAGGAGGAGGAGAAAAGGTAGAGAGAAAGGAAGCAGAAGGAGGAGGAGGAGAAAAGGGAGAGAGAAAGGAAGGAGAAGGAGGAGGAGAAACACGAGAGAGAAAGGAAGCAGAAGGAGGAGGAGGAGAAAAGGGAGAGAGAAAGGAAGGAGAAGAAGGAGGAGAAAAGGCAGAGAGAAAAGAAGCAGAAGGAGGAGGAGGACAAAAGGGAGAGAGAAAGGAAGGAGAAGGAGGAGGAGGAGAAAAGGGAGAGAGAAAGAAAGGAGAAGGAGGAGGAGAAACGCGAGAGAGAAAAGAATCAGAAGAAGCAGGCGAAAAAGGAGAGAGAAAGGAAGCAGAAGGAGGAGGAGGAGAATAGGGACAAAGAAAGGAAGCAGAAGGAGGATGAGAAAAGGAAGGCGAGAGAAAGGAAGGCGACGGTGGAGCCGGTAGAGATGGAGATTGAAAGGCAGTTCGAGGCAGTGGACCCACCAGAAAGTCCCAGGTTGGAGCGAGAACAGCAGAAAATAGCGACCAAGGTCAATATATCCGTCCTGTCTGCGAAGATTTAATAATATGTTTAGCAATTTTGGTATAGCGATTACTGTGTTAGGTATTGATATTTATAGCGATTACTGCGATAGTATGTCTGCAACCGATATTATTTATAGTTGTTAGTAGAATAGTATTTATAAGTACAAATGAAAGTAATTTATAATTTCTATGAATAATATGTTATTTTGTGTTACAGAGAGGTCACAGGAGAAGTAGAGCACCAGGTGAAAAGCTCGGAGGTCGCTGTCAATGGCCTGTAGTTCTGTCTTGGTATGGTCAACTGAGTGCATATCAGAAGGACCGACTACGAAATATGCACTTCGGTAGCCTTTTGGACCAGCAATATTTTGAAACTTGCTGGAATACCATGACTCACCTGGTAAATAAGTGGAATGATAAGACTAACACATTCCAGTTTGATTCTTTTGAGATCACCATGACTCTAGAAGATGTGGCGAGGATCACTGGCCTTAAGTGCGATGGCAGTGCTGTCCTATTACGGCATTCAAACTATAACGCAAGGGAAAACTGCACTGCCCTTCTAGGAATGTCGATGGACGAATGGAGTCAATGTATTTCTGGTGGAAGCAATTCCACATCAATGAAGGTCTCAGTTTTCCGTAATAAATGGGAAAGCCACTCCGCTACTTGTGCATCTGAAACAGCTGACCAAGAGTTGCGCGACTTCCTTCTATATTTTTTTGCTCTTACATTATTTTCTGATTATTCTGGTTCGAGAATAAGTTCCATGTGGCTGCAGTACCTGGCAGACTTAGACGAAGTCGACAACTATGCCTGGGGTGCCGCTATGCTCGCACACCTGTACAGTCAACTCCACCGTGCGAGTAATGGTACGAAAATAGTTGGCGGATTTTGGCCATTTGTTCAGGTATTTGTTGATTACATACTTAGTATTTGTAGACAAATCTCATTGCAGTCTGTGGCGTTGCTAATAATATTTTTTTTGTTAGGCCTGGGCGTTGGAACATATTATCCCATTGCGTCCACGGTGTGGCCCTCCGATTTGTGGTTTTCCAAAGATCGGTCGCTGGGCCAGAATAAACGTCGCAGTTTATAATGCTAAGTCCATTTTAGATGGGCTCCAATTAAACGAGGTAAATGTTCTAAAATTGTTTACAATCGCGTTAGCATTTACCATTGAGTATTATAAGTCGTTGTAATGTTCAGCATTCTTAAGTATACATCGCTGCAGGATTGTCTTTCGTAGTGCATATCGTTGTTGCCATATCATGCGTAAATAAATTTTAATATATTTGTCATTCATTATTAAAAAGAATTACCAATGTACAGGTTTTGTGGAAACCTTATGGAGATGGGGGCGATGATGAAGACGTTGTTGCGGAGGCTGCCAAATTGTCTGGCCGCGATTTGTGGCTATTCTGCAATTTTGAAGCTGAGATGCAGCAAGGTAGTCGAGTTCTCCTACAATCTGGCTTGGGGCAGTCTATCCCAAATAAGCCTTTGTAGGTGAGAAGGAAGATGAATAATGGTGGGGGCAGGCACGTGAATTGGATCGATCGGTACAGGGACGAATTATTTAATTGGAACTCAGGTGGTGTCCCTGCCGTACCATATGATCATGAAGGACGACAATTTGATCCCTTCTATTTCGAAAGCTATTGGGAACCAATGCGGCGAAATCGGAAGATTGAGAAAATTGTCAACCCATGCCTCCCAACTGTCCCTTCTCATGTTGTAGCCCAGCCTCTACAACCAAAACGTCGCCTCGATCTGGTTAATACGACTAGTCCATCAGCAACAAATCACGAGGAAGACCGAACTCTTGCTCCAAAAGAGAAGACTGTTTCTGCCGCAAGGTTCGAACTTATTGAGAGGGAGAATAAGAAATTAAGGACAGAAGTAAGCACTATGGGGACCCAATTGAATGCAGTGGTGGACATGATGACCAGTCTTCTTAGGCAAGGTTTCGCACCGAGGAGGCAACCTTTTATAGACGGTCCACCAATAAAAAGTGAGAGACAAGTCTATGAAATTTCATCAGATTCGTCCAGTGACTCGGAATAAATCCTAGATTTTCATTTTTATCACACTATACATTTGTTGTAATTGTATAATGAGTTGCGGTAACGTGAAATTCTTTTACTTTTTAATTCTTTATTATTACATCTTTCCGACTTTGGGTCTCGGTAATAAATAAACTTTCCTCTATGGGAGGATTAGTAGGTTGATAAGAAGGATGGTTGTCTTCATCTATATTTTCTTTTTTACTAAACTAATTGAGTTCATCATCACTAAAAATATCATCATTTATAGATAGTAACTTAAACAAGAAAGAGTAATCCATATTCTCTTTATGGGATTCATCCTTCTCAAAACCACTAACGTTATCTAAGAAAGTCACATTCCTAGAAACATATAGTTTGTCGTTCTTAACATCATAGCATCTAAATCTTTTTTGAGTTTCAGAATATCCAAGAAATGCATAAGGAATGACTTTTGGTGAGAGTTTGTCATTTTTGTCGGTAAGGACAAAACATTTACATCCAAAGATTCTTAACCTATTTTAGTCAGGTTCCTTCTGGTATAAAATTTTAAAAGCTGAAGTTTTGTTTAGATTTTTTGAAGAAAAGTGATTTATAAGATATACGGATGTAAGAGTCGCCTCGGCCCAAAAACTTTTTGGAATGTTTTGAGAAATGAGTAAAGTTCTAGTTGTTTCAATAATATACCTATGTTTTCTTTCAGCTAGACTGTTTTGTTGTGGTGTTTTTGGACAAGATCGATGATGAACTATTCTATGGTTTTCAAGATAGTTTTTAAAATCATTTGAAAGATACTCTCCTCCGGAATCAACTCTAAAGATTTTTAAATTATCATTAAATTGATTTTTAATCATCATATGATATGTCTTAAACGATGCAAAGACTTCATGCTTATGTTTAAGGAAGTATATCCAACAAAATCTTGAATAATCATAAAAAAATAACATAGTAAGCAAATCCTCCCTTAGATACTACGGGTGTCTTCGCCTCGAAAGAATAGCGCACAAAGAATTGGCGAAGACAAATACAGCGATTGTTTGCCATCGCTGATTACAGCGATGCAAATAATCAATAGATAAGGAAAGGATTTGTTGCCATCGCTGGATACTTCGTGCTTTGAGTCGGAGAGCGATCTGTGGCATCGCAGCATAAATCCGAGTGCACAAGTTCAAAAGATTTGTTTGTAAACGTAGATCTTTGTTCAAAAGTCAACCTTCTCATTTTTCCAAAAATGCAATGATTACAATTGAAATTACTATTACAGAGATCTTTGTCTTCGCAATCGCTGTATTTGTCTTCGCCTCAAAAGAATAGCGCACAAAGTATTGGCGAAGACAAATACAACTATTGTTTGCCATCGCTGATTACAGCGATGCAAATAATCAATAGATAAGGAAAGGATTTGTTGCCATCGCTGGATACTTTGTGCTTTGAGTCGGAGAGCGATCTGTGGCATCGCAGCATACTGATTTGTGGGTATTGTTCGAATGTCAAATCACACGTGGAAAACGTATTTTTGAATATTTAAAACTTAATGAGCGGCATGGACAGACGTATTTTTGAATACTTCGAACGCAAGCATTTTATTTGGCGGCGGTTATCAAAAAAAGGCGGCATGCGAAAAGCCGTATTTATATTTTTTTTAAACGCAATCAATTAATTAGCTTCGTGCTTTGAGTCGGAGAGCGATCTATGGCATCGCAGCATAGTGATTTTGGGTATTGTTTGAATGTTTAATCACACGTGGATAGCGATATGTGGCATCGCAGCGTAGAACGTTGTTGATTATTGCTGGACTGTCAATCTTAGCGTGATGCGAAAGATTGTTCAAGTGTGCTGCGATGTGTGGCATCGCAGCGTAGGACTGTCAATCACTGTGCTGCGATGCCACAGATCGCTATTCAACGATAACCACAAATCGCCATACACCTCCAGTCAACTTCTTCTCCAGCAAATCTTTCGCGTTTCCGACACCTCCACTTGCCTTTTGAAATCATTATTGTCAGTTATCTATTTCAAAGCATTAGAACACATATATGCATGATTGAATCACTATGAAGTTTTTTTTACAAACTTAGAACATATATATGCTTGATTAAATCACTATGAATTTTTTTTGACAACCTTAGAAGACATATATGCTTGATTGAATCACTATGTTTTTTTTTTACAACATTAGAACAAATATATGCAAGATTGAATCACTAGAATTTTTTTGACAACCGTAGAACACATATATGCATGATTGAATCACTATAATTTTTTTTTACAAACTTAGAACACATATATGCATAATTAAATCACTATAAAAATTTTTTACAGCGGTAAAACACATATATGCATGATTGAATCACTATAAATTTTTTTTTCAAAAGCTTAGAACATATTTATGCATGATTGAATCACTATTATTTTTTTTTGACAACCTCAGAACACATATATTCAATATTGAACCACTATGATATTTTTTTGACAGCCTTATAACACTTATATGCATGATTGAATCACTATGATTTTTTTTTATGAGAGTCTTAGAATACATATATGCAAGATTGAGAAACTATGAAATTTTTTTGGTAGCCTTAGAACACATATATGCATGATTGAATCACTATGATTTTTTTTGACAACCTTAGAACACATATATTTAATCACAAATATATGCATGATTCAATGTCTAAGATTTTTTTTTGACAGCAATAGAACACATATATGCATGAGTGAATCACTATAATGTTTTTTGACAAGCTTAGAACACATATATTCATGATTGAATCAATATAAAAAAATATTGACAGCGTTAGAACACATATATGCATGATTGAGTCACTATAAAATTATTTGGCAACATTACAACCCATATATGCATGATTGAATCAACATAATTTTTTTTGACCGACTTACAACACATATATGCATGATTGAATCACTATGAGTTTTTTTTTACAACCTACGAACATATATATGCAAGATTGAATCACTATGATTTTTTTTAGGGCCTTAGAATACATATGTGCAAGATTGAAATTTTTTTGAAAGCCTTGGAACACATATATGCATGATCGAATCACTAAAAAAAAAATTTAACAGCCTTAGAACACATATATGCATGATTAAATCACTATGAATTTTTTTTGTCAAACTTAGAACACATATATGCATGATTGATTCTAAATGAACTTTTTTTTACAGCCTTAGAACACATATGCATGATTGAATCACTATGAATTTTTTGTCAAACTTAGAACACATATATGCATGTTTGATTCTTAATGAACTTTTTTTTATAACCTCAGAACACATATGCATGATTGAATCATAGTGAATTTTTTTTTAGAGCCTTATAACACATATATGCTTGATTGCATCACTGTGATTTTTTTTTGGCAGCCTTAGAACATATATATGCATGATTGAAATTTTTTTGATAGCCTTTGAAAAAATATATGCATGATTGGATCACTATGAAATTTTTTTGACAACCTTAGGAAACATATATGCATGATTGAATCACTATAATTTTTTGGACAACCTTACAACACATATATGAGTGATTGAATCACTATGAAGTTTTGTTGAGAGCCTTAGAACATATATATGGCAGATTGAAAATTTTTTGACAGCCTTAGAACACATATATGCATGATTGAATCACTATGATTTATTTTTGACAACCTTAGAACACATATATGCATGATTGCATCACCATGAATTTTTTTTATAGCATTATAACACATATATGCATGATTGAATCACTATAATTTTTTTTGGCAACCTTAGAACACATATATGCATGATTGAATCATTATAAAAAAAAATCACAATCTTAGAACACAAATATGCATGATTGTGTCACTATAATTTTTTTTTGACAGCCTTAGAACACATATATGTATGATTGAATAACTACATTTTTTTTACAAAAAAGCCGTATTTATATTTTTTTTAAACGCAATCAATTAATTAGCTTCGTGCTTTGAGTCGGAGAGCGATCTGTGGCATCGCAGCATAGTGATTTGTGGGTATTGTTCGAATGTCTAATCACACGTGGAAAACATATTTTTGAATATTTAAAACTTAATGAGCGGCATGGAAAGACGTATTTTTGAATACTTCGAACGCAAGCATTTAATTTGGCACGGTTATCAAAAAAAGGCGGCATGCGAAAAGCCGTATTTATATTTTTTTTAAACGCAATCAATTAATTAGGGGGCTGTTTTTCAAAAAATGGCTGCACGTTAAAGGACTTTACCTTTGTAGGTGAGGACGGCGTTTCAGTATCTCCGTTGCAAAGGTGCCATCGATATCTCCGTCCAGGCATGGCGCCGAAGAAGGGGACAATCGGACCAGTACGACCAGCCATGGCGGACAAGAAGAGGACTAGTGGAGCAATACGACCCGGCACGACGCCAAAGACGATGGGAGCACTACGACCGGGCACGGCGGCAACGGAGAGGACGATGGTAGCAAAACGATCAGGCACGGCGCCAGAGGAGTGGACGAGGGAAGAAAAACGACCAGGCACGGAGCAAACGGATAGGAGGATGGGAGCTAAACGACCAGGCACGTTGCCAATGGAGTGGACGATGGCAGCAAAACGGCCACGCACGGCTCTGAACAAGAAGACAACCACATCCACAGTACCAGGACTAGCGCTTAGGTATATTCTTTGAAACGCCTGAGCGGTTTAGTGAACATTTGGCTTTTCATGTCGTATTTGGACTAGTGTTGTTTACTGTAGACAATAATTTCAATGTCCAATCCTGAATACCACGCTCATGGTGCACTCAGTGCAACATCCACAGTCTCGGGTGGGCGGCAACGCCCTGACGAGTTCGTAGATGACATCGAGCAGATGCAAGATGAATTTGCAGATGGAAACACTATCAGTAATTTTGTAAGTATTTATCCACTATCAATTTCTAGGTCATCGGTTTGCATGTTCTGAAGTTCGTAACTTTGTGCAACCAGACAATGTATGATTTTGTCAATTACATTCAGAGCAACCCAACGAGCAATACAGTACGCATCATCAGCCCGTATTTCATGGTATGTTTGTGCCGCTGTTGTTCTGTTTGCTTTCATGACGTACTCACGTTTCTTGGTGGTTAAACCTTGCTATTTCGTGCAACAGATGTACGTCCGGCGAAAGCCATACGGCATAGGATTCGAAGATGCACTACCTTGTTGGAACAACGATGATGAGTGCATAGACATTTCGAAATTTGGAAAGGTAAGTGAACAAACCTCTTATCCAAGGTTTATTCGTAATATCCCCATCACGATAAGTCTCTGGAACGAAAAATGATTTTATCGATTCGCAGATTTTACTTCCTACACTCTGGCAACATCCAGACCATTGGGTCCTATACGAGATGAATTTTCAGCTAAAACAACTATGATGCTATAACTCATTGGACTGCCACAGTGGCGTAGAACGCGATGCTATGCATTTGGTAAGCTTGTACCCAAAGGTGAAGTAGCTATTCGAGGTGGACCGGACTGTAATATATTATCCCTTTTTCACAGGCGGGGTTCCTTAACGGGCAAATGGGTGTCGACATTGGTGAGTGGATGTTGCTCTGTGCTGACGATGCTCCGTTACAAAGTAATGGGGTCGATTGTGGCATATTCGTAATGAAGCATATTGAAGCAATATACAATGGAGAACAACCTTGTTTCCACGCTGTATGAGCTTCGTATTCGATGTTATTGGGTATTCCTGTTATATATTGGATTTCACATTACCTGTTTTGTTCAGGAACATATTCCGGTAATACGCGACAAAATATGCGAAAAATTAATTGAGTTTAAAATGAATGGCAGACAGAATAGTATAAAGTGAAACCTATCGATTGCTCTGTCTGTACAACCTAACGAGGCCCTCCATCACCGTTCTCGCCGTCCTCCTCGACAGTAACCCAGTAGGTGCAGTCGCGTTGAGGGTGGCCAGCAGGAGTTCCGCCAAGTCATGTAGTGTATAACTGTAATGTTTCAAGGTGTTAGTGGGTATCTAAATTTTTGTCATGTAGTGTAAAAGAGGGTCGACCCCTATATGTTGTAACCTTTTCAGGGTTTTTTGCTAATGAAGCTTAAGTTGTCTTCCCTCTCTATTCTCCTCTCTTCTCCTTTTGTTCTTGCTGGTTTTCCGATTTCAATATGGTATCAGAGCTCTATTGAAAATGAAAGGGTGCTTTGTTGAAGATCGGTGAGAGGAAGAAGCTTCATCTGCATCGGTCGTGCTGGGACCCACCTCAGTTTGTGTTCTCCACAACTGACGTCCGTACCAACCTTGAAGTCTTGAACTTTTGGTCGATTGATGTTGGATTCCATTAGCTCTTGATTTTTGTGATTGAATGAATCAAGAATTTTAATGGTCGGATGAAATCTCAAATTTTTAGTGGATTTTCTTGTATTTTCTGAAAAAACTGATGAACAGTACCCTGAATGCAAAAAGTTTGTGATTGTGATGCTATCGGTGGGTTTTGTTTGCCCAAATCAATTGTAATCTGGTCATTTTTTGGTGTGTGATAGATTGGGACTGATTTGAAGGGCTATTTGGGTGTTTGGGTGCAATTTTGATGATAGATTTGAGTTCCTAGTTCAGGCGGTAACCCATTTTCTGTAGTTTTTCTATGTTTCGACCAGCATATTGTGTTGGGTTGCTGGTGTTGTCGTATCTGTCTATACCTTTTTCATAGGTCTGTAAGATCATAATTGAAGAAACCGTCGTTTAAAATTCAAGCAATTTTTAAATGCTGGCACAGGTTTTCATGGTCGTAACAGTGTAGTTTGACGTTAGACCACCAAGCGTATCGCTTTGTACCATTCGTAAAATAAGAACGCGACATTAAAGCGATGTTTAAGCATACAACATTTCATAGTGATGTTGAATATTATCATTTCGAACATTAAAAGTCTTTGTTCATTGCACACATCGCAGTCTCACCCTGTGACTGTCAATCACGCAGGTTGAGCGCACTTGTTTTATCAATTATAAGCCTTTTAGACCTCGCCTCCGTCAGTTTCTCCTCCGAAATTAGAAAGGACGTCAACTTTTTGCAGAGTTCTTCGTGGAATCCGGGTATATCAACCTGCAAAAACAGATTGTAAACTAGAAGCAATAAACATGCCCTTAATTGCCAATAACAGAGGCCAAGGAATGGCATATAGCGTTGAAACAGGGTTCTGCACCATTGTATATCGCTTCAATGTACTTCATTACAAATACGCCGCAATCAACGTCATTATCTTGTAAAGGAGCATGGTATGCCGTGCGATAGATCCACTCGTTGACATCGACTCCCAAAATGGCTATGAGGAAACCGATCTGAGAATAATGCGACCGAAAGTAAATTCATGACCCCAGTACACTACACGATACTCATATAGATGAAATCTTACGAGATGGGAAATGTCTAGCCGTAAACCACTGTCAACTTCCAACGAATTGTAACACCATAGTTGTTTTTCGCGTAAATCCATCACGTATAAGACCCAATGCTTTTCAGACTGCCAGAGTGTAGGAATCAGTATCTGCAAATAGATCGAAAAAATGTTGTTACCACTGTCAAGCTATAATATTGCACTGTAGGTTTGTTTTCTTACCTTTTCACTTGTCATAAGGTCTCTGCAGTGATTACCGTTAACCCAATAAGGTTTGCCGTCTTGAAATCCACTGGAGTATGGCAAACGGCGTAATATAGTCTGCAAACCGAAAGAAACATTGCTAACACCAACGTTAACATACGAATCAATTGGACTAAATCAATAATGAAAAGCAACATAAAATACAACTGATATACCATGAAATATGGGCTGACGACGCTCACAGTCTGGCTTGGTGCGTTGCTTTTAATATAATTTACGAAATCGGATATAGTCTGTTTGCAGCAAATATGGTGTTGTATTAATCATACGTACACATGACTTACGTTTATAGACAACTACTACTAGTTTAATACTAACAAAATTATTGATCATGTTGCATTGTGCGAATTCACTGTGCATTCGGTTGATGTCCTCCAGGAGTGATTGACTAAGTTTTCGCCCAACTTCGTCGGTGGATGTTCGACTGAAATGAATGCGGACATTGCAACGACCGATATTTAAATTACATTATATAGTACACAAAAACAAATCGCAAAAAACGCATGAAAGAGACGGATTTTGCTGAACATGTAGACTATGTGTAGACAATATACCCAGGATTCGCCATTGTTGGTCGTGTAGCTGTCTTCGTCTGCCTCACCGACTATAATTTTCTATGTTCGAGGGCGGATCTCCAGGTTTATGAAGGAACCGTCGGTTTGGTTGTTGCTGGTTCACGAAGTAGAAGACAAACACACCTTTCAGTGCTTGTGCGACTATTTATGACTTAAAAGATGTACTGCTCAACCAACATGATCAATGAATACTGTACGACAACTCAAACATTTATGGGTATCCGTTGGAAAATACACATTGAGTAGCCTTTTATTTATAATATATGGATACAACTTTTCACAAGATAACAATAATGATTTCAAAAGGCAAGTGGAGGTGTCGGGAACGCGAAAGATTTGCTGGAGAAGAAGTTGACTGGAGGTGTATGGCGATTTGTGGTTATCGTTGTATAGCGATCTGTGGCATCGCAGCACAGTGATTGACAGTCCTACGCTGCGATGCCACACATCGCAGCACACTTGAACAATCCTTCGTATCACGCTAAGATTGACAGTCCAACAATAATCAACAATGTTCTACTCTGCGATGCCACATATCGCTATCCACGTGTGATTAGACATTCGAACAATACCCAAAAATCACCATGCTGCGATGCCACAGATCGCTCTCCGACTCAAAGCACGAAGCTAATTAATTGATTGCGTTTAAAAAAAATATAAATACGGCTTTTCGCATGCCGCCTTTTTTTTATAACCGCCGCCAAATTAAATGCTTGCGTTCAAAGTATTCAAAAATACGTCTTTCCATGCTGCTCATTAAGTTTTAAATATTCAAAAATACGTTTTCCACGTGTGATTTGACATTCGAACAATACCCACAAATCACTATGCTGCGATGCCACAGATCGCTCTCTGACTCAAAGCACGAAGTATCCAGCGATGGCAACAAATCCTTTCCTTATCTATTGATTATTTGCATCGCTGTAATCAGCGATGGCAAACAATCGTTGTATTTGTCTTCGCCAATACTTTGTGCGTTATTCTTTCGAGGCGAAGACAAATACAGCGATGGCGAAGACAAAGATCTCTGTAATAGTAATTTCAATTGTAATCATTGCATTTTTGGAAAAATGTGAAGCTTGACTTTTGAACAAAGATCTACGTTTACAAACAAATCTTTTGAACTTGTGCACTCGGATTTATGCTGCGATGCCACAGATCGCCCTCCGACTCAAAGCATGAAGTATCCAGCGATGACAACAAATCCTTTCCTTATCTATTGATTATTTGCATCGCTGTAATCAGCGATGGCAAACAATCGCTGTATTTGTCTTCGCCAATACTTTATGCGTTATTCTTTCGAGGCGAAGACAAATACAGCAATGGCGAAGACAAAGATCTCTGTAACAGTAATTTCAATTGTAATAATTGCATTTTTGGAAAAATGAGAAGCTTGACTTTTGAACAAAGATCTACGTTTACAAACAAATCTTTTGAACTTGTGCACTCGGATTTATGCTGCGATGCCACAGATCGCTCTCCGACTCAAAGCACGAAGTATCCAGCGATGGCAACAAATCATTTCCTTATCTATTGATTATTTGCATCGCTGTAATCAGCGATGGCAAACAATCGCTGTATTTGTCTTCGCCAATACTTTGTGCGCTATTCTTTCGAGGCTAAGACAAATACAGCGATGGCGAAGACAAAGATCTCTGTAATAGTAATTTCAATTATAATCAGTGCATTTTTGGAAAAATGAGAAGCTTGACTTTTGAACAAAGATCTACGTTTACAAACAAATCTTTTGAACTTGTGCACTCGGATTTATGCTGCGATGCCACAGATCGCATTCTGACTCAAAGCACGAAGTATCCAGCGATGGCAACAAATCCTTTCCTTATCTATTGATTATTTGCATCACTGTAATCAGCGATGGCAAACAATCGATGTATTTGTCTTCGCCAATACTTTGTGCGCTATTCTTTCGAGGCGAAGACAAATACAGCGATTGCGAAGATAAAGATCTCTGTAATAGTAATTTCAATTGTAATCATTGCATTTTTGGAAAAATGAGAAGCTTGACTTTTGAACAAAGATCTACGTTTACAAACAAATCTTTTGAACTTGTGCACTCGGATTTATGCTGTGATGCCACAGATCGCTCTCCGACTCAAAGCACGAAGTATCCAGCGATGACAACAAATCTTTTCCGTATCTATTGATTATTTGCATCGCTGTAATCAGCGATGGCAAACAATCGCTGTATTTGTCTTCGCCAATACTTTGTGCGCTATTCTTTCGAGGCGAAGACACCCGTAGTACTTAAGGGAGGATTTACTTACTATGTTATTTTTTTTATGATTATTCAAGATTTTGTTGGATATACTTCCTTAAACATAAGCATGAAGTCTTTGCATCGTTTAAGACACATCATATGATGATTAAAAATCAATTTAATGATAATTTAAAAATCTTTAGAGTTGATTCCGGAGGAGAGTATCTTTCAAATGATTTTAAAAACTATCTTGAAATCCATAGAATAGTTCATCATAGATCTTGTCCAAAAACACCACAACAAAACAATCTAGCTGAAAAAAAACATAGGTATATTATTGAAACAACTAGAACTTTTAGAAGCAAAAACCCGCTATCTATCGATTTGAATAAATTCAACCACGAACCGCAAGTCGTCAATGACAAACGACTATAAACTCTCCAAAAATCCGGCATTGTGGAGATCAGGTCATGCAAAGAGGCATGCCAACTAAGTTAATAGCCCACACGAGATTCCTGTGTCCCAAACCTATCTGTCGACTGCATCGTAGCCTGTCATGAAAGAGAAAATATTAGACACTGAATTAAGTTTCACAAGAAATGCCTACCTCCTCGCAACATCGATTACATACCAAAAGCCTTGTAAAACTGTAGCGATCGTTGCCGGAAATCTGGTCGGGAGAAATGTAGGTTTGAACGTTTGCCGGTACTTCTGCAGGGTATTGCTGCATGATGGACATTACACGAGTTAGGTATTTGACAAGCTTCACGCAATGGGGAGCAATATAATGTTTTATATACCTGTTCATTCGAAGGGCTTTGTTGTTTTTTATTACAGGTTGGTTGTTTCTTAATCCTTTTCTTGCCAACCAATTCTAGTGCACCCTTTGCCCTCCGACGACTGCGATCAGAGGCAGGTTTTCTTTTGATACCCTTTGCTTCATGAATATGTCCATCATAATCAACAACATTCACTACTGACTTGTTGAAGATAATGTTTACGCTTCGGCGCAACTTCTCGGGAGTGTCAAGCGAGACATGATTTTGACCTACGTTGTTCGATCTCATTATCTTCGGCTGGTATTCATTCGCTGCAAAAGACTTAATGTGAATTAACTCCACGTTTTCAAGTAACTCCGTTGCAGCTTTTCTCGCACATGCATAGCCTTCTTTGCTTCTCGATGCCAAATCAGCAACATGCATGAATGACCTACACAATTGTTGGTAACGGGAGGCTATGTGGCACTTCTCGTCAACACCAAATTTACTCGCATTGTCCATAACGAGCATTTCAATCTTCGTGCGTCTCGTCAATCTTCGCATTACGTAAGACTCATGTATTTCTTGTATCTTCTCTTGATTGAGTGCCTTTAATGCATGACAGCATAGGATACCTTTGAATTCATACATTTTGCACGAACATTCTACCCTTCCGTTGTCGACATTGTACCTGACATGCGCTTCTTGCCTTTTCTGATGTTTTTCGCCCTGACAAAAAATATGGTATTTGTGCATATTCTCGGTTTGCACCAGTTCTTCTATTCTGCAATTCATGACATGCAACACCTCTTTCTTGATTCATTCAAATACAGTTAGTGTATACAGAGCTGCAGGTCGCATCAATATTTTCATGCCAAAAGTTAGAGGTCGTGTATTGAAGCATTTCACGTCTTGTTCAAGCTCATTCTGTCTTAGACCGTCTACAAATAATTTATATTGTTCCATGAAACGAAACATTGTTAAACATGAATACAGAGTTTTCTTCAGCGTGGCATGCATAGATTCGGCTCTTTGTGTGCTTATCATACCTGCACAAAAGTATTGTCTTCCATATGCCAATGCCCACTTCTCTTTTTCTGCATATAAATTTTGTAACCACAGACAGTCAGCAAGGTCGTATGTCTTAATCATTTTGTCCCAATCTGACTTAAAGGTGACCTCGTCTACGCTATGAAGTACACACCTTGTAAAATGTTTGTCAAACCCTGTATTCTGATTAAATATGTGTCCTATATTCTTTGCTGCATTTTGAAAGATATGCCACAAACACAGGCGATGATGTGCATCTGGCCACACATGAAGCACTGCAGCCGCAATTGCGTGATCACCATCTGTGAGTACAGTTTCAGGATGCTTCCCATTCATTGTCTGTGTAAATACTCTGAACAATCACTCAAAGGTTTCCTTGGTCTAGTCATACACAAAAGCACCGCCTAATATACAACTCTATGCGTGATGGTTCACTCCCACAAACTGCGCAAATGGCCACTGTTCAGTGTTAATCTTTATTGTAGTATCAAACACAAGCACATCATTGAAGCATTCATAATCTAATCTAGACCTTGAATCTGACCAAAACATATTCACGGCATATCCATCTGCGTCCACTTGCATTGCACTAAAGAAACCATGTTCATTGCTTGATTTATTCTGTAAGTAACGAACCAAACAACATATTTCTCCGTTCTTCATGTTATCTGTCCTCTTCCTGCTCAAGTGGTTTCTAAGATCCAAAGGTGTGAATGGCACATTTTCGCGACCACCATCTATGCGGGTAAACAAATTGTATGTCTTCCTTGGTGCAATGCCGGCGCTATCGGCTATTTCAGCCATTGCAGCATGAGCTACAGTTACTTTACGATGTGACCTTAGCATAGGAGTCATAAATGATGCAGATAAATCATGATTATGATCACTGATTAAAGTACGCACGACAAATTTCCCATTCGGATGTCTTCTCAAAACCAATCTCGCCTGACATCCACATCTTGATTCTGGCGTGCTCCTAGTTGGATTTCCCATTGATTTCTTCCAACCTTGCTTGGAACAGACATATGTCTTTCTAACCAAGACACCCTGTGCATTTTTTGACCAAGAAAACCTTCTCACACTGAAGCCAACTTTTAAGGCATAATCATTGTAAAATTTATATGCATCTTCTTCGTTATTAAAATGCATTCCTTCTACAGAAACATAGTCAAGTGCAATTCCATGTACATTCCCAGTTCCTACGGTTTTATTAAGTGTACTGACATCAAAATCAGGATCATTATTGAATTGCATTTCTTCTCCTGGAACATTGAAGTTAGGTGTACTTCCGTGTACATTTCCGGTGCATACACTTTTATTATGTGCGCTGTCATGGTAGTCTACCTCATCATTGAATTGCATTTCTTCCACTGAAACATTCAAGTCAATAGTGGGTCTAATGCCTGCACCCTTCTTTACATGTGCATCGTTAGTGCAGATGTTCAATTCTTCAGTTGGGTCATAAGTATAGATATTCAATTCTCCAGATCTTTCTATTGATTGAGCTACATCGTCTTTATTACAACCTGATGATAAGCTCAATAATGTTTTAAGCAATATATCAATTTGTGTTTGCAGTAACATGGCAAACAAGTCGATATTATCTCACAAAAATGAGAGACTGTTACTAATACAGCGGTTTGAGATACAATGCATATGATGAGTGAATGTAGGATACCTGATGGGGTAGAGGCCCTTCCTAGCATCTGCAAACAAGCATTCCTATCAACAGGTCCCAACGTCTTACAAATATCGATAAGTTTCCAACCTTCGTAAGAACAAGATCTACCTGCAATAACCAAACAAAGCCTTAATGACACACAAGACGACATGCTTTCTTCATCAATAGCATGATGCTGGGAAGCTACTCACGCCGCCTTGATGAAACTGGTTGGAATGTTTGTGCATCATTGCTTTCTTCCTTAATGCCTAACAACAACGACAAATAAAAGAAGACAGTGGAATGTTTTGTAAGCAATATATCAATTTCCGTTAGCAAGCGGCATAGGTTTACTACGATTTAATCAGGATGCATATAAGAACGGATACCACTAGGGTTACGCAAGTCAAAGAAACGATTTAATGAATGAAAGTATCAAAGCAAGTGCGGTTTGATGTTTGCTTGTGCTGAGCATCGACGTGTCGCTTACCATGCCAATAAAATAAACATGTCGTACATGTGTGTTGACGATAACGCTCTCATAATATCCACGAGGCTCTAAAGCGAGTTCAATAGAAGTCGCTGAGAGAGCAACGATATGCATGCGAAAATCGCCCCGGCATGCGTGTCAAGATGTGTTTCTGCACCCAAACGTTTTCAAAGTATGTGTACAAATATCTTACAAATACATATTACAAAACATATAATATCTTACAAAACGATATGTATAGCGATTTGTCAGATATTGAAAATCGATATGGCAGTTCAGTTTTTATAACTTATAACTCGACGATACAAAAACATACTCTCTAAAAGGTCGATAAATATATCGCACAATAAATTACAAATCGATAAGGAAGAACTTGAACATAATAGCAAACAAATCGATATTAACTAAGAAAAATGTATCTCACAAAAACGAGAGTCTATTACTAATACAGCGGTTTGAGATACAATGCATATGATGAGTGACTGTAGGATACCTGATGGGGTAGAGGCCCTTCCTAGCATCTGCAAACAAGCGTTCTTGTCAACAGGTCCCAGTGTCTTACAAATATCGATAAGTTTTCAACCTTCGTAATAACAAGATCTACCTGCAATAACCAAACAATGCCTTAATGGCACACAAGACGACATGCCTTCTTCATCGATAGCATGATGAGATGAAAAGCTACTCACTGTGCCTTGATGGCACTGGTTGGAATGTTTGTGAATCATTGCTTTCTTCCATGATGCCTAACGACAGCAGTAATGAAGAGAAGACACTGGAATGTTTTGTAACACTGGAACGTTGATAATGGGAGCACTGTTACAGCAGATGGCGCAGGCGAACGTCTCCACTTTAAATGGTTAACATCAAACTTTCTGGAAGGAGGACTTTTTTGTCCTTTTCCCCACCCGTTGTTTCACAACTTTTGAATGGAGGATATTTTTGTCATTTCCTCGAACCGTCATTTCAGGGCAAGAAAACCAAGGGTGATTAAGTCTTTGCAACAGCACCAGAGTCCGATGCAAAGTTATGTACGGGAATACGAGCCCCATGTGCATGAATACGTGGCGCTCATTGGATCCCCCGAACATGGACGTGGGATTCAGTGAATCATCGGGGGCGAACATACACAACCCTCTCCCCTAGTGCCAACTAATATTTTTTTCAAAAGTTAGGAGCAAAAAGGCTGACCATTAGGGTTCTTGTGAGAGACAGGTTGGTAGAATCACACTATCTTAGCTTGAAGGGTCTGGGATCGGAACACCCCACCATTTGGGCCTATCCTGTAGGTGGCTATCGAAAAGGGCAAAAGAGGTAACCAGCAAGCCTGCCGGACTGCCTTGGCTAACCTGAGTGATACCTAGGGCTAATGTGCGTCCTTATTACACGTGATGGGAATGCATTAGGATAGTGTAAAAGCCCGGTCTGGTAAGGCCCACCCTAATGGGCCTAGAATTGTTCGTGATCATAGATTCTAGCCTCAATGGTATCTAAGACTCCCATTTTCTGCTCGTTTAGGTAATTGAGGCGGTCTACATCATTAGACCAATGTACGGTGCCATTTTCTCTGCAAGATATTCAGCAAATCGGACTGTGTCTAACAACCAGAGCTCTCTCTACAAAAGCTTGAGCATGGTTCTTTCAGAATATAACGGTGAAACACATAAGAGATTGACCAAAGTTTTTTTCTTTTTTCATGACGAAGAACCTGTCAAGATAGGACCCACCTACAGTGATAAACCCCCGGAGAATTAACCAGCCCACTGCTAATGGTTTGGCTCAGTTCTGCTTGCCATGAACTCGTTCATGTTAGGTTGATATAGCTGACGAGCCAACCTACAAGCAGCTCACATTAACCAAAAACGAGCTGAGCACAAAAAAAAAGGTGCTCGACAATGTTTGGCTGGTATAAGCTCGTAATAATATAAGATATAGAATTGTTGGAGTGTGGAGCATGTTTCCTACCTCAATATAAATCCTAAATTTCTGTGTATTCTTGAAATATATTTTTGTAATTTTATCCTAGACTCTTTATATGGTTCAACTACACTTCTTGAATCCTTTGTAAAATTCATGGACTCCTGATTAAGGAGGCAGATTCTATATCCAATCAATAAAAGAAGGCTCAAACCGCATAAAATCTGGGTTTTAGTGTATTGTTGTTTTCTGCTTTTGCTCTTTTCTGTGTTAAGTAGTAGGGATTTGTGTAGGATATTTATCATAAAAACTAGTTTTGTACGGTTGGGTATAACGAGTGACATGTAAAAGTTAAATATATGAGAACCGGATGAGATGTCCTCGATAGTAGGTCCAAGAAAACCCTAAGGAGTACAACCAGTTGGCACAATATCCAGTGAAAGACACAGTAAACGTTGTCGACGATGGGAACTGATCCATGAGATGTCCAATTCCGGCCAAACAATCTTGATCGCCTCGTGCTAAGTCTCTGAATTTGCTGCAGGACATGAGAAACCGAGGACGAATTGTCCCGAAAAACTCGGATGTTTCTTTCCTCCCACATACTCCACCAGGTGATACAAATCCACCATTTCCAAATACATCGCCATTTCACGGAGGCGAGTAGATCCTTGGGGCCAAGTATTAGCTGACGAAAACAAGGAGATTCCACTATCATCGTTAAAACATGCTTGAATATTTCTGGGACACTAAATCGCCACAGCAGATTGGACATCTACAGGCGAGCTGGACCCCGATTTTCTGAAGTCTTTCCTGGGAATTGATCTTTCCAGTGACGTTCACCCAGGGACCTCTAACACAGATCGCCTGATGAGGGAGTGCTGTTTTTGCAAGTCAACTCGTGGCTCGGCTCATAATTAAACTTGGCTCATCTAGTTACGAACATGAGCCAAGTCCGAGCTGAGTCAAATGATAAAGGAGCCGAGCTTGATCAAGATGGACTCTACTCATTCAGCTCGTTTACCAGCCCTGCCCACAATTAGGGGTGTCAATGGGTCGCTTAACACGGACCTCACCCGTACCAAACCCTATAGGGTCAATGTTTGGTGATAAATAAGGTCTGATTACAATCTGGGTCGGATCTTAAGGGTCTGATTAATATATGGAGTTGGGACCAACAGGTGCTCCATGTGGTTGGTAGGAGATGTCAGTTCATGTCTCCCTGTGGTGGAACGTTGTAGGTTCAAAACCCCATGGTAGGTTGAATAATAACTGGTGGGGGCCTGCCTAATCCCAGCTTGCCTATCAAAAGAAAGTATGCAGTTGGGTATGGTTTGTGAAATTTCACATCAGACCCAGGCCCGGCCCGAGTTCAGACTAAGATCAGCAATTTTCTAAAAGGATAAAAATATTATTTTACCAGGTATGATGTGGGTCTGGTTCATGTAATCCTTATAGGGTCCAGGTATGGTTTCTCTTATAGAGGGTCCAATTAGACCTGGGTTTGAACCCGATACCAGCATCTTAAATCAAGTTTGGGTCTGGTTTCACCTGAGTTCAATCCAAACCCAACCCGCTTGACACCCTTACCCACAATGCTCTTTGGGGTCACAAGGATAATCAAATTCGTGATGTCCAGGCCTCCGAGAAGCTCACCCTAACCAACTGGGCAACCAAGGGGGCTGATTGATAAAGGTGTTATGTTTTGTTTCTCACATAGGTTGCAGTCAGTAAGTCCGGGATAGCCGTTCATCAAGAAAAAAAAAGTCTGGATTAGCCTAGAGAATTCATGTTCTGCATGAATCACCACTGTTTTCAGAAGTTCAAGGCCTTGTTTGGGAGCCGAAGATGGGAGGGGAGATGGTATTTAAAGATGGTTTAATTAATATCACCTATGCCCACAGGTGTTGGAAACCATATTTTGGGCGTTGAGAGGAGTGTTTAAAGTGGAGAAGAGAGTGGGGACGGGCCATTTCCAACTACATCCCCACAAGGATGTAGTTGACAACTCCAGCATCGTCTTTCATTTTCTTCTCCACTCCCATCAACCGCCTCATTTCCTCTTCACCACCGGCTCCCAAACAGAGCCCAAATGTGATCAAAATCATCACTCCTGGAGCAAACAGAGGTGCACTTTTGATGTTATTCACTGCCTTCTACAATTGGCAAAATGTTCTCTTTTCTTTCTTTATTTTCAACAGAGAAAGCTGGGGTTATGCTGAACCCTACCAGTTATACAACCATACCATTTGGGGTTCGAACTTGCAACGTCCCAACACAAGGTGACGTGCACTAACTGCTCTTGCAAGACAAGCAGAGCCCCCCATTGGTAAAAAAAAAAAAAACTGATGTCAATCTGTACCTTCTTTTTTTTTGTGACGAGAAACCCTTGCCGAAGTGAGAATAAACTCCATGTGGGCCTCACTACCAACCTGCCTCACCTTTTTTTTTTTTAGGCAAGCGGGGTTAGGCACACCCTCAGCAGTTATAGAAGGTACCATTCTGTTTTGAACTTGCAACATCCCAACACAAGGTAACGTGCACTAACAGCTCCTACCAAACAAGCCGAGCCCCCGTAGTTTTCACCTTCTTATTTGTTGTGCTAGTGGAAAGGCCAAAGAAAACTTTATGAGTGGAGACATTATCTCCATAAACGTTTAGTATATATTGCCGTTGGAAGGGACAAGTCAACTATGTATCTGATCTTTAATGTGTTCAATCATGATGTTTCCTTTAGAGAGAGAGAAGTAGATATATGGATACGCTCCTGTTTACAAAGGATTTTATCTGTTAAAAGCAATCTCTGCTTTTGAGTGCTACACAACCGCATCCAATAAAGGTCAGGGCCCCTTAGATGTCATTGTAAAAATCCTAATGATACACTTGGTATTCCCACATTTTAGCAGGCGTTTAATTAGCTGGAATCTTAAATCACCGTTTGTGAGATCTTAAAACCAGAGTGAAAAGCCCATCAACCCTCCCCAGAATCGAAGTCCTTGCATCCGAGGTCTTCAGGGCCTCAACATGAAGTTTCCAGATCCCTCACCGGTTAAAATTCTTGCAAAGGCATGCTTGGAACCCTGTAAAAAGATAACACATCCATGATAGTAAGGTATTTTAATAATAATAGGCAGTTGGACAGTGGGTTATTAATTGAATTCTCCATTTAGATGTAGATAATGAGCTGATGGCCTCTGGGAATGGCATGGATGCCATTCAAAAGGGGCAAAAAATTCTGTAGTGGAGGCATTCAAGGATGTTATTACCCTTTCCTTGGACAGTGGGCTTATGGAAGTTTTTCGCCAGTTAATGGAAGATGAAATGGATCTAACGAGCAAATGAAGCATTTCAAAATAGATTCACGGTCTCGATTTCATTGAAATCAGATTCATGGCATTCAAGGATGTTATATTCACCACGATGTCCATAGTTTTCATCAGCTTTAAAGTGTCCCGGCTGTTTGCTTGGATGGAGCAAGCATTGCAAATGTGCACTAAGAAAACCCCACGCCCACGTCAGTCGAACCTTTACCTATTGCCTATCACATTCAATCCATAGTTTTGAACTTGACGGTGCTTCAAAGTTATTGAATCTTGTGTTTGTGAAAGTTAAATTTGGTTCAATTGCAAGTTTCCAATTGATAGCATGAGATCAAGTGCGTTAAGCAAATAGGAAATCTTGAACTGTCACCCAAGGCATTTTTAAGGTCTTCAACAACAATAACCGCTAAAAATAACCAACTAAATCCATCTTTCTATATGGGTGTGTGTCTGCATGTGTTTAAGCCTAAATGTAGTTTCATAGAATCTGATTTTGGAACAGAAGAATGCATACAATATGATAGGATATGCTCTTTCAATGAATAACTGAAAAAAAAACAAATATATACATGTTAACAGAGAAAAGATAGTATCCATCCATTCCATGCTTCACTGCAACTTAAACTTTAATTGCAACCGGCTCTGAACAGTAAGGACAATTTCCAAATAGAACATCAAACGACCTGCAGCAGCATAAAAGCAGCAATCATTAATAAAAAAAACTGTTATCATATATATACTCGAGTATACGCATTAAATTGGCGCCAATTTTCACATACTGCCTCGTGGTTGTAATTGACCGCAGCCAATCTCTAAGACATATGCCATGGAAAGCTCTGCCACATTTGACATTATCACACACATAGTCGGGCATGTTTCCACGGTCAACTCCAAGTTTGTAATCTTCAGGTAGGTAGCAGGCATAACAGATGCCGCAATCAACTTGTGGGTGATCATCCATGGCACTAGGAGCTCCAGGTAGGGTAATCCCAAGAACATTCTCCAGATTTTCACGGAAGGAAGCATTGCATCTCCTGGATTACATTAAATGACCACATTGATAAGAAGTAATGATAAAAAAAGACAGCAAGGGGATGCCAGAAGGAGCAGGTACAAAATATTAGACTGACCCAATGTCTGAAAATGGTCAAACATAAGATGAATACCTAGAAGACTGCATCCATAACAAAAAGAGTTTTGAAGACAAACCGGCAATAGATTAAGGGAATATAGTATATTCCCAAGTATTTGGGATAATATGCTACTTCTCTAGATTATTACAGAATAATATGCATTAACTAGCTCAACAAAAACATTCTAAGATACAAGTACATCATCATCAATACTTATCCCAACTGCATAGGATCCACTTAACGAGCCCTATTTCTCCATTTTGTCCTACCTAGAGCTACATCCTCAATCACCCTATGATATTCCATATCCATCCTTGGCCTCCTTCCAATTCTTTATTGACCTTCTTGCCTAATTCCTAGAATTGCATCAACCTTCTTCACCAATGTTAAGACAAGCCACCACACAACATATCTATGCCATATTAAATAACACTTTGATTTTGTCTTTTATCGATATACTCCTAAATACTATCGTATTGCAAAGTCTCGGATCGTGATTATGATATTTTCCCCTAAATTTTTATAAGCTTGCATTCCATATGTGCCATTTTCTAATGTTATTTTTTTTTAATGTACTTCAAACTTATAGTTTGTACATCTCCATCTTCAGTGGCAAATATTATGTCATCTACAAACAACACACACCACACACCAAGGACCGCTTATTGAATAAAGGATATTACTCCATTTATAACTAATGAAAATAAGTACAAAAATATTGTTAAACTTTCATATTAATCACTTATTCAGTACTAACCAAATTAATTATCTTAGTACATTATCATAAGATTTCTCCAAATCAATGAACATATGCAAAATATCATAAGACACACATGCATGCACAGGTTGTGTTTGTGTGTGTACGTGCATGCACGCACACACACACGAGCCAAAGTTTCCTTAACTCACTGCAAACATTTTTTTTCTTCTTTATCGATACTTCTTTCCACTAAATTTGGTGTTCTATCACTCAAGATCCTAAAATTTAGCTTTAGATATAAATGAAAAATCTTTAAAAACTCAATAAATACCCATGAAAATTTATGTAATTTGAGGACTTGATGGATGTCATGCAGATACTCCATACCGCTTCCACACCTGTGTTGAACACTGTCATGCACAATGATCATAAACTACTGACAAATTTCCTCTTAACATCCTCACATAAGTAGGCAGCTCATGTTATGAGCTTCAATACTTTAAATCTAGAATCAAATAGTTCAGATATGTATTTTAACTTTGGAATGCATATATACAGACATGGCCCCATATCTCCCTTTTGAGCAATTTGCACATTGCACCACCTCAACCATGCTGTATTGAGTAGCCGTTCCCCTTTCCATGTGGATCGCATGGCATACTTTTGTCTGCGCCAATATAACAGATGCTTCATGATCACAATTGCCATCACCTAGCCTATGAAATAAGATGCCATAAACAACTCTATAAGTTCAATGCTGTGATGTGCTTTTTCATACCAAATCCAAGAAAAAATTATGCAAAACCACCCTTCGGCTCTGTTATAAGGATTTTTCTATCAGGGGTTGTCTTTGATAGTTTTTTTATAATTACTTGATTATGTAATGATGATTGATTGAACCATATAATTGTTATACCAACAACTGCAAATGCAAGAGAAAAATATTGTACTGATGCAACATTGCCTCAAGTCAACAAGGTAAGCTATCAAAACTGCAAGTACATCAAGTTACAAATATTGAGATATACATAACTATTTGTAGTTATCGAGCTATCAGAGAGAGAGAGAGAGACTGTCTCCACAACGTAGAGTTACCCATATAAAGGATTTTGAGAAGCTCTAGTCAAACTGTCCACAACCCACCATGAGATCTTTGAAAACAAACCACTCTTACAGATGCCAGTAATAATAACCGTGCATGAATTTAACAATTAGTGTTTATGACTTTTTTTCTCTAGTGATCTCAAGATAAGTCATAAGATGGATGATTGGAGTAGGAGGATCCCAAAATCTTTTGGTTGTTTACCTTCACATCATAGAGTCATAGATTCTCTCCCCCTTTCTCTCTCTCTCTCTATCTCTCTCATGACCAAGATTATTAATTGGATTTGGATTCGGTATAGAATTTTCTAACCAAATCCGAGAGATATGTGAATCCAATTACACATAAATAACTGCATTCAGTATCTGCCTTTCTCCATCCGAAACTGGATCCAATTAGCCTATCAGTTAGATTCAGTAAAGGCTACATCCGGCCCGAATCCCAACTGTTTACATCCCTAGGTCATCCAATCTAAGAGATGACCCTATTACTAGAATCCTTTCACTGTATGGCTTGTGTTGTTTTACAATAATACCCCTTATGTACAGCTGTACCACAAATTTACAAATACGCTGCTGATGTCCAGAACCTGACAAAAGCACTCAAAACCTGCTAGAAGCACTATCTCCAATACCCCATGCAAATTGAACGAGTGAGATTTGTGGACAATTTTTTCTTCAGAAACCAATCTCAAGAAAAAGAGAGGCTTAGTGAAAATCCCTGTAACACCATTAATAAATCAAAGATGATTGTTCTCAATCTTTAACATTTTCTTGCATAAAGTGATAAATGAATGTGCCTAGTCTTACAATGATGAATTGGATTCACCATCAAAATGGTTAACCCATCAAAAAGGACAAGAAATTGTACCATCTCTCAATATTTTCCTTCCATTTTCGCCATAGAGAGTTTGTAATCAGATCTGGACCAAAGAAACGACACCTAGAAGGCTGGATCAGCCATTAAATAAATAAATGATACTCTAGCTGAGCTGCTTAACAATAAATGGCAATCTTACTGTGGAAAAGACCTCGCATTGTAAGGGTCAATCAATAGTAGAAGGCTACAATCATTCCCTGCATAGAAAGGTGGCCTTAGAAACATAAAGTAGCAATAAATAGGTGGTGTATTTATTAATCAGTTTCTAATGGAGACAAACCTAGGCCTATATGACGGAATGATGCTGCACGAGATGGAGACCGAGGTTCCAAAATCAATAGGGTCTTGTCAATATCATCCAGAACAGACCAAAAGTCTTGAAATTTCTCAAAATGCTGCATTTAACAGATTATCATAATCTTTAAGTAAAAATAAATTTCTCATATATGAAGGTTATCGGCTATAGCATAATTTATATGAGATGCAGCATATGATGAATGAGGAACATACCAGAAGATCGAATAGGGTTACAAGTAGGAAAGAGAAAAAAAATGAAGAGCAAATCTGACACCAACCACTCAGCAAGTCAATCCTCCAACCCAAGATTACGCATTACTAACATTAAGAATATGCGGAAATACACAAACCATAGATAATAAAGCTTGCCCTCAAAGACTGAAGATTACATATCAATATGCCATAAAAGAAACACATGAAAAATAATTTCTCTTTATAGCACAAAGGCAGTTCAGATGATGTTCCCACTTGTCATATACTGAATCTACCTTCGAAGAAATATCCGTTCATTGAAAGAAGCAAACAGTAAAAGACCAGTTTTAGGGCTAAGATTGTGCACTGGCGGATATCACATCTGAAACATTGCATATTGATGCCAGTATTGGGAAGATGTGCTTTCAGATAATAAAAGTGATCTTATATCGGTAACAAATAATTAAAACATCAGTCTGCAGAGGCTGAAAGTGAAATTCATTTGTAGAGAAAGTAATGCAACCAATACTTGTAGTAATGGCTTGCCTAGATCTAAAGCACAATATACAGATGTTGAGATCCCTATAGTTTATTATTCTTTTCTAACAATGGCAGCATGTGATATTTAGAGCTTTAAAATAGTGTCCATAAGCTTTTTGATGTGATCCAGTCATGACAATATCTCTCTGCTCCGTTTATTTTTTTCAATTATTCATAAATATGCTAATAAACATTAGAAGTACAGTAGGCTCCCATATATGCAGCATTCATGAGTAATGAGCATGATTCAGCGTTGTCTCACAGTCATGTCTCCATCTTTCTTTCTCCAAACAAAGCTATGATAAGAACAAGCAACTTCAACTATTTCGGACAAACTAAGTCATTCTAGGTAAAACTAAAGGTTTCAAATTCCATGGAGAATTCTTGCTTAAGCACAATATTTTTTGCTTTTTCAAGTTTGATTATGGACAGAGCTTCAAGAGAATTCAAAGGTATAACATAGCCAGAACAATCCTATCGAGTCCACATATGAGGAAAGCCTACTTTCTTTACTTAATGTCCAGTACATTTCCTTTATTTTCATTTGAGAAGGTTAATTTTATCTTCACAATTTACACCTGATTTTTAGTTCATGCCCTTTCCAAGCAATAACACCATTTTTTGCATATAATCACAACCCTGAATATCCACATATTTAAATCAAAATCTGTCACACAGTTTTGGGGCCCATCTACAGTGGACACGACACAACAGGCAGGCACACTGCATGACATTCTATCACACGTTTCTAATATCTTTAACATTTTTTATATATTTAATAAAAATTCATTTGTATTACTAATAAATATATTTATATATAATACCCAATAAAATTATATTTCATACAATAAATATATTGTCTCCTCATGTCCTATCAAAATAAAAGTGTCCTCATGTCCTACTTTTCATAAAAAACACGCAATTGAGTCTCATATCCACATTGTACCTGCACCCATATCATGGTTACCAAAAGCTTTACCTATCTGAGGAAGCTTGCTTCTTGGGAAGCCACTTCAGAAATAGGAAGCTAAACGCTTTTGAAGCTCAATTCCCTTATCATGGGAAGCACATTCCTATAACATCAAATTTTCAGCATGAAAATTGAGTTTTTGCTAAAAAACAACACACTTACATAAGTAATGATTTGTCATTCCTATAATAGCAATACCATAGTTGACCTATTTTTATTAGATTGGAAAATAAATCTTAAATGACTATATTTTCTATAATATCTTAAAATGTTATGCAATTCTAAAAAGCTTCTTGATAAACATTCCAAAAGCTTCCTATTATCTTCTTGCTTCACACCTCACATGTACTTCTTAGTTCATATGTACTTGTCCATATCTGTATCCATGTGACATAAATCAAAATATGTGCAACACAAAAAACCACATCATTTATTAAGAAACTGTAGCAAAATGTGTAAAAATATCACAAGCAATGATATGCATGCTACACTTATAAACATAGGGCAATACCATGTGAAACTGATGTACAGCATCTTTCAATCTACATTTGCTTGACCACTGTAACTTGCATGAAAAAGGAACATCCTAGACAAGCAGATTGCAGGACATCAAGATAATAACATAGAAAGATATATGCTGAAAATGCATTCAACTTTTAATCTCCCATAAAAATATATTATAAAGAGAATATTTTGGTATTTTCTATCACACCCTCCAGTTTAGCATTAGAACATATAATAAAATGTAATATTCAGTAAACAAAAAACAATTACCCTTTAGAACAAGAATAAATGCTTGCAAACATATTGCTACAAATCAAAGAATGTAAACCAATAGGCTCATTAACAGATCTGGTGTTAGAAAAGCACCATTAGAACTTAGCAACAGTAGACGAAAATTTGTCACAAAATGGAGGAAACCATAATTAGTTAAGAAATTATACCTGGCATTAAGAAATGTTAACTGTAAGGACACATTATTCATTGTGAAAATTTGTTAAGTAATCATGTGTAAAGATGATGAACAACAGTATATATATAGCTCTCTAAAAGTCATGGGAAAATTTCCAAATCGTCCAGCTCAATCTGGACCGTCCTATTGTATGGTCCAGATTGAGTTGGATCTCTCTCTCTCTCTCTCTCTCTCTCTCTCTCTCTCTCTCTCTCTCTCTCTCTCTCTCTCTCTCTCTCTATTTCTCTCTCTCTCTCTCTCTCTCTCTCTCTCTCTCTCTCTCTCTCTCTCTCTCTCTCTCTCTCTCTATTTAGCAAGCTGATTAGCTGTAGGACAGCCCACTGATTAGCCGGCGAACAACCTGACGGCCGGCAGTAGCCGCCCTTCCCTTCTGCCCTCTTGATTGCTTGCGAGTGGTTGAATGCCACCTTTTTTTCTGTTTGATGGTGGCCACCAAACTAAACATGCCACCAATGTGGTGGTTTTCCGACGGATGGCTGGCATCTGCATAGTAGCAGAGCACCAGCAGCCACTAGGGCTGGTAAAAGAGCCATTCACAAGCTGGCTCATTTTCTTAAAAAATAGTTTTTAAGGGGTTTTTAAGCTTTAGAATATATAAATTATATAATATACAAATAAATTATAATACATGTATAAAACATACATTATGTATATAATATATGTATAAAATACATAATTATAAACATATATTATGTAAAATGAAACTATATGAGTCGAGTCAAGTCAAGCTTGTCATGTTCGTGCTCGGCTCATATACCTAAACGCGCTAATTCATACCACAGCTTGTTGAGCTAAATTTCCAAGTTGAGCCAAGCTTCTCACAAGACAAGCCTTGCTGAACAACAAGCTGCTGGTCACGTTTCCCAACCTTAGCAGTCGCCCGCCAGCAATGGCACACACACACACACACAGAGAGAGGGGGGGGGAGAGAGGTGGCCACCGATGGTAGGCCAGCCACTGTCTGGTGGCTGCCTGCTGGAAAAAATGGCGATAAGGGGTGGGGATAGCAGTGGGGTGGGGGAAAAGGTAAGAGGGTGGAGATCAGGTTGGTTCAAAGCAGTATTGTAAGTATCGTACTGTACCATATCATACGATATGGTATGATATGTATTGTTACTTTGGGCCTAATCGATACGATACGTACCTGTATCGGGTGTATCATACGATAAAGGGTGTATCTTACAATACACAATTAGTGCATTTTATGTTGCACTCAATTCTTCTTCTTTTTTGAAATATATAAGAAGACTCCTTAAGATGAGTTTGTTTTACTCCTAAAGAACTTGAGAGTGATTTAGGGCTTGATTTCGTGCAAGAAGAAGTCTTCATTTTTGTTTGAACTTAAAAAAAATTGGTTATGTACAATTTTTAAGTATTGAGAAACACTTGGGAATTTTGTTTTTGTTTATGTAAACATGCACTATTATGGATCTTATGACTTGTTAGCTTAGTGATGTTTATTATTTCACAATTTACATTTTTCTTACGAGATATGCATGCTCATGGAGACAAATGCTTCATATGTGATTTTATGGTTGTATTTTGTGCAATTCATCATTGTTTCATGTGATGATTTTTTTAGAAGTTTTGCTATTTTTTCTGATTTTTCCGGATTTTTGGGATTTTTTGGAAAAAAATTATTAAAAAATTATGATATGTTTACAATACAATACAATACGGTGTTACTTTGGGCCCGACCGATACAGGTAACGATACGATACTTACAACCTTGGTTCAAAGTAACTGAGTAGGGAACAAGGTCAACACAAGAGAGAGAGAAGGGGGATCATCTGAATGAAGAAATCAGACGGTCTCAATGTTGTTGGACAGTACCCCTTCCCTATATATATATATATATATATATATATATATTTATTTATTCATATTTAGTGTGTACGTAATATAGGAAATATTAATGTCGCACATATATATCTTTTACTTTTAATTCCTACTTTAAATGATACATATTATAAATATTTATATATCAGTCATGTTCCTCAAAAAGGTGCCTTGAACTATATATGAATTTAATTACTGCAATGAGATTCATGGACTTATTTTTTAATTGCTCCAAATTAAAAAATAAAATGACTCCTTGACATTCAAAGGAGTCTTTATTATTTGGATGAAAGCAACTCAACGATGGCCTTCCTTATATTCGTATACATAAGCCACAACTAACTTAGCAAAACCAATAATCCAAATACTTGTGAATAATTCAAGGAACATCGCTGCTACAGAAATTACCAAAGGTACTAAAAGAATAAGAACATCATCTTGTCACGAAATGGTACGGAGTCAAGAATACAATGTAGTTAAAACACTCATTCACAATGAAAATGCTCATAGAACACAAGACTTAAAAATAAACAATTTCATTACATATGAAATTTAAATAATACAAAAGAAATGAAAAATTATAAAAGAGCCTCACTACAATACTCAAAAACACTCAAAACCTAGAAATCTACCCATCATTCTCTCACCTTACAAAGCACACGCTGATACAGAGCATCCTGAATATCCGTGCATTGAAGGCAAAGTTGGATCCATATCTAACCAATCAGATCCGATCCGGGATGCGATCTGTGGTTAGATCGAATCATGCAGGACCATCTAGGTTCAATTGGATCTCCACGTATCCAGATCCGTTTTGAATATCATGTTCTAATTTTTAGGATATTTTGTTTTCTCAGAAATTGTATTTCTATGTTTGATTCCATTTTGTATGTCTGGAATCATTTATGCTTTTTTTTAAGTATTTTATTTTATGTAATTTTTATTTTTATTTTTAGGTGTCGGATTCTACAGATCCGGATAGTTCTAGTGCCCTGTAGGATTGTTTTGCAGCACTAGAGGGTGTATGGGGTACTTAAGGTAGTTTTTTTTTTCGAATTTAAAAAAAACCAAAAAAGGGCAGTTGGCCCAGATGGTATACCTATCGAGGCTTGGAAATGCTTGGGAGAGAAAGGTTTAGAATGGTTGAAAAATCTTTTTAACAAGATTTGACGGACAAATAAGATGCCTAATGAGTGGAGGAAGAGTACTTTGTTGCCTCTATATAAGAATAAGGGTGATATACAAGATTGCACAAACTATCGTGGTATAAAACTCATGAGTCATACTATGAAACTTTGGGAGAGGGTAATTGAGTATAGGTTGAAAAAGGTTGTCATGATATCGGAGAATCAATTTGGTTTTATGCCTGGAAGATCAACTATGAAAGCTATACATCTTCTTAGACAACTTATTGAGAGAAATAGAGAGAGGAACAAAGATTTGCATATGGTTTTTATTGATTTGGAGAAGGCATACGATAGAGTACCTAGGGATGTTCTATGGTGGACAATGATGAAGAAAGGTGTTTCTCTCAAGTACATTAATATAATTAAAGATATGTACGAAGGAGGAGTAACCAATGTCCGCACTTGTGGATGGGTGACAACCAATTTTCCTATAACGGTTGGGTTACATCAAGAATCTGCATTAAGCCTTTTCCTATTTGCTATAGTGATGGATGAGCTTACAAGATCAATTCAAAAAAATGTGCCATGGTGTATGTTGTTTGCTAAGTTAGAATTATAGAGACAGACATTGGAAGCAAGAGGTTTTAGGTTGAGTAAGAGTAAGACAGAATATATAGAATGTCGGTTTAGTAAGCAGCGAAGTAGTGATGGGAGTGTAATGAAGCTTGGTGAGCAAGAAATACCGATGGATGATTGTTTCAAATATTTGGGATCTATCATTCAAAAAGTACGGAGAAATTGATGGAGATGTAAATCATAGAATAAAGGTTGGGTGGATGAAATGGAAAAGTGCAACTGGAGTGTTGTGCGGTCGTAGAATGCCATTGCGGTTGAAGGGAAAGTTTTATAGGACGACAATTAGCCCCGCTTTACTATATGGTACGGAATGTTGGGCTGCCAAGAGACATCATATTCAAAAAATTGTTAAGATATACATATACGTGTATATACACGTATATGTATATATGTGTTTATTGTTAGCTGAAATACCCATTAGGGGTATTTCGGTCTTTCCTTTGTAATAGGTGTCAGCCCAATAGGGGTTGACATTTCTATATTTTATTTCATGTATTTATTTTTGTCTTTTTCTTTTTCTACCTTTTTTTCTTTTTCAGATTTGATGGGACAACTCCATATAGCTGTTGGAGCTGCCCCAACAGCTATATTTATGACTGTTGAGTGCAGCCCCAAAAGCCATATTGAGTTGCACCCCATTGGCTCCATTGTATTATAAATTGGCCTCTTGTGGCCTTGTATTCCTAACTTATTCTTGAGTGCTTCTATGCAAAAACAAGTTTGTAGACCCTTGTGTGGGTGGTTTCGTGATTCAATCAAGTATTTTTACTTGATTGAAAGTGTATTATTGCATGTGTATCGGATTCAATCCACTTCATTACATGGTATCAGAGCTTTGGTGGTCCAAAGGCAAGTTTTTTGAAGAAAGTTCATGACAATATCAAGAGGAGAATCGTACGCTTAGGGGATACAACAAATCGAGGATTGTTGCATTGAGAAGTGTGCCATCTCTCAAATAAGTGCTCGTATTCCACTCTTTTTTCTTTCTTCTTCGTTCTCTACCCTTTCTCTTGGCCTTGTAAGGAAATGGAGAATGAAAGAGAGGTAATGGTCTCTATTCCCGTATGCCTAAACGATACAAACTATGTGATGTGGGCATCCATAGTTAAACACAAAATATGGGAAAAGGGATTATGGGGTTTGGTGGACGGTGGACTCTTGGGACAGAGTCTTAATTTGACCAAGACTCTTAAAATTTTGGATTTTTGAGAAAACAGACGAGAGGATTTTGAAAAACAGGTGAAAAAAGAGCAGAAATTGAAGTCTGGTTCAGAGTCCTTATACAACTTAAGACACTTTGAATAGAGTCTTGGTTCAACTAAAACTCTGAGTTTCTGACTTCTTCCGAAAGATTTTGAAAGATTTGGTTGAAAACAAGTAAAAATAACAACGAAAGATAGAGTCCTAATCTGACTGAAACTCTGAAAAAGAGTCCTAGTTCGATTGAAACCCTAAGATTTTGGCTATTTTGAAAGTCAGATGAGAAAGTTTTCGAAAACAGGTGAAGAACAGGAGTAAATGATGAAATCGGGATAGAGTCCTTATTCGATTAGGAATCTGAGGAAGAGTCCTAATTGGACTGGGACTCTAGAATTTTGGCCAAAATGAAGGATTTTGAAAGATTTTCTCAAAAACAGGTAAAATGGTAGTAAAAAACAAAGTCCTGATCCGACTAGGACTCTAGAAGAAGAGTCTTAATCCAACTAGAACTCTGGGATTTTGGCCAAAATGATAAAAATGGATAAGGAACATGACTACAACTAATTTAAAATCAAAAAGGAGTTTTAAACAGATGAAAAGGCAGAGTCCTGATTCAATTAGGACTCTGAAGTTTTTAAAAAAATTGATAAATGAAAGAATCCAGAAGAGACACCACCTAGATGGGTCTCATCTGAGAATTGAAATCAGTTGAAATTGATTTTAAAAACAAATCCAGATTGTTTTTCTGAAGAAAATAAGATCCTGGGGGTTAATAAAATAAATAAAAAAATGTCGGTTCAAAACCAAGGTTTTGAAATTTATTTCAAAAGAAAAGTTTTAAAACTCGAATCTGGATTCAATGTTTTGAAAAACAAGAGTGTTGGATCTCGATAATGATATGAAATGACATGCAATGCGATGAGGTGATATGTCAAATGCATGCAATGATATGCAATGTTATATGAAATATAAACACTGGATGAGGGTGAAAATTTGGCGTATTTACATAGCTAAATGATATACATGTTACTGTTGTATAATTTCTTTAATTGATCATGTATATGCTGAAAATCACACACTGCACCCACATCACATACTTGACACATGATATACTTGCAAGAAAAATTACAGTAATTCCTACTTAGACAGTTGTAGTCTAATTCTTATAAATTTATCATTTTTCAGGTGAAGAATAGAGTTTATGAGCGACTGCGGGATGAGGCTTCGATCGAGATTTTGGACTTATTGTTCCCGGGATATTTTGTTTTCCTTTTTACTTATTAGAACATGTCATTAAATTCTGATGTTATTATTCATTTGATAATGAAATGAAATAAATGATTTGGCTTGCTCTCCACTGTAATGCGCCCAAATGCTTAACCCCAATGAAATTGTTGATTCTGCTGTTACAAAAAAAATCCTCAAAATTTTGGGGAAAAATTTTTGGGGCGTTACACTCCCTTCATTTGTTCTTGCCTCATAGCAATGGCACTTCGTTCCCATTGGGGTTCAACGAGAGCAAACTCATCCCATAGAGGAGATAAAGTGCTATAGTAATATCTAATACTCATATCTCTATGCTTGGTTGCTCTCACTTTTCTTGCAAAAAGAAGTGTCTAGCAAGGTCTCTTTGATTGTATATACCTTTTATGAAGAACCAAGCTTTATTTGCCTTATTGAATTTGGCTATATTAGCACAAATTTTGAGATCCACATTGTTCATAAACCATGCCAATATTTTGGCATTGTTACTCTCTCAATGGCCTTGGTTTTTTCTTCATTTTCTTCCTTCTTGGTGAACTTTAGTTGAGGTTCTGGAACCGTACCACATACAAATCTTTAAAGTTTTTTACTTTTAAAGTTGTTTTTCATAGCAGCCGCCTACATTCAATAGTTAGTCCCATTCAATTTGAATGAGAGATCAATCTTTGAATCCTTGTCGGCCATTATGGAAAAGAAGAAAAATGGATGATAACAACAAGTATGCAAAACACAAGCACACAAAAAATAAAATAAAAAAGAGTCCCAAGAGTGCTCAATCACCTAGGGGCTCTGATACCATGTAATGAAACACTAGTGCAAAGACAAATGCAAACGAGAAGCCACTAATGGGCAAAATACAATAAGCCTTAAAGGGCTAAGAGCAAAGCACACACAATTAGAGAAAATCCTTAAAAAATAATGAGAGAGAATATTGTTGAAAATGCTTGAAAAGCATAGGGGAGAAGTCCCCTATTTATACAAGCTTCTAGGGGGCAAAGGGAGCTCTCCAACGGTCACATTTGTGACCGTTGGGGGAGGTCCCAACAGCTCTTTTGGGAGGCCCCTTTATTACCCCTTAAACAAATAAATAAAAAATAAAAAAACAAAAAATAAATGATTACAAAAAAGTCCCTAGTGGACATGCCTATTTACAATGTGACAAAAAGACTAAATTGCCCCTAGTGGGCATTACAAAAAGAAATACATAAATACTCAATATATATACAATAACAACAACAATTGCGCCTTCATCCCAAAACAATTGGGGTCGGCGATATGAACCAAAAAAGAAAATCATCCTGGGTCTTCCACATGAATGCTTCTCCTCCAATCATTTCTATCCAATGCCATGTCCTCGATGAGGTTCAAAGCATTCATATACTTTCCTATCATCTCCATCCAAGTCTTCTTAGGCCTACCCCGACCTCTTTTAACTAATATATTTTCTCATTTCTCCATCCTTCTAACTGGAGCATCATTAGGCCTACGCCGAATATGTCCAAACCACCGTAAACAATTCTCTCTCATCTTATTTTCAATGGATGCAATGCCTACCTTCTTACGTATCTCCTCGTTCTGAATCTTATCTTTTATTGTATTTCCACACATCCATCTAAGCATACGCATCTCAGCTACACTCATTTTTTGAATATGATGTCTCTTGGCAGCCCAACATTCCGTACCATATAGTAAAGCGGGCCTAATTGTCGTCCTATAAAACTTTCCCTTCAACCGCAATGGCATTCTACGATTGCACAACACTCCAGTTGCACTTTTCCATTTCATCCACCCAACCTTTATCCTATTATTTACATCTCCATCAATTTCTCCATACTTTTGAATAATAGATCCCAAATATTTGAAAGTCATCCACCGATATTTCTTGCTCACCAAGCTTCACTACATCGTTGCTTACTAAACCGACATTCCATATATTTTGTCTTACTCTTACTCAACTTAAAACCTCTCGCTTCCAATGTTTGTCTCCATAATTCTAACTTAGCATTAACCCCAGCTCTAGACTCATCAATCAAAACAATATCATCAGCAAACAACATACACCACGACACATATATATATAATCCATATATATTTTAATAATATATACATATATTTGGAAAAAACAAAGAATAAATATTTATAAATCTGATGAAAAAGAATAGATATACATCTAAAAATATATAGTTTGTATATAAATATATATGTGGAAAAACACACACACACATATATATATGGTAAAAAAACAAGTTTGAGTCTAGGCGGGGACTAGTTGATGCCTAGGTGGCCTTTTAAGTCCAGAGCGCCTAAGTGCCCTGGAGTATGCGCTGACCCAATGCCTAGGGAGACTAGGCTCCTAGTCAGTGCCTAGTCACCGATTTTGACTACATAAGATATATTTAACATCATATAGTATATGTAGAACATATGATTGAACTACTTTGTTTGCAAAAAATAGGTTTAATGGTAAAATCTTATTAATTCTAGCCATCAAATAATGTATTTTTTTTGTAGTCCTATTTCTTCCAGCTATAAAACAATATATTTTTTTGTCAACAAGACAGCTCGAACTTGACTCGTTTAACACGGGTTCATTATGAGCTCAAACTCGGCTTGGCTTGCCACAAGAATGAGCCTCGTTGGGCTCCTTTACCAGCATCCCAAGGTTCTCAGTTACCACAAAAAAGAAGAAAAAAATCATACATGTGAATATGTGTGTCTGTTATCAAGACAGACCTTTTAAGATGCAACTTTCATTCAATCAAAGCTTAAAGCCCAAATCATAGACATATGTACACACCAAAATAACAGTAGAAAGACATGAACACTAGCAAAACCACAAAATGATCATATACCTCTGCAATAACAATGTCAAATCTAATAAGCATTTGAAATCCTGAAATAAATCTAATTATGTATAAAGCATGTAATCTTTCAACATCATATATACAGATAAAAGGGATTTGAGCCCAGATTGCACCAAAAGCCACCCCAGTCAAAAGACCATTTGGAGGTAGCCACTGGCTGAGCTGAAATAACCATACATGGTGAGAGCACCAACTCGGACAGGTTGGATTTTTAAAACTAGGTCTTCCGCCCGAATTAGCTTTTCTACCAGTAATAATATTGCACTTGATATGAGCATAGTTGGCAAACCTGATGATCCAACTCGGGAATCGCCCGAGTCGGATCAGATCGCCTTGTACTGGCCCACCAATCCAACACAATCTTGTTTTAACCAGGATCGGGGTGTGAATCAGTCTGGAATCACCCAACTCAGTGACCCAACGAGTCGATCCTGAATCATCTCATTCAGGACTGAGACGGATTGATCTGATTTGACACAGAATCTCAAATCGAATTGGTTTTTGTACTGGTTTGTTTCGATTTGAACTGGTTCTTAACCATATAAATACCCCCTTTTTTCATTTCCCTCTCCTCTCCTCAAAACCCTAGCAGTTGCAACAAAGGCAACATCGGTGACCACCAACGACCGCCGCCAGCAGCTATCTCTCTCTCTCTCTCTGAAGCAAGGTGAGGCCCTCACTCTCTTTGTCTCATAGTCTTTTTTTTTGTCCACGCTGTTGGGGGGTTTCCCTATATCGCAGTGTGCACGATGCACACTATTGGGTGTTTGTCACCATTTTCTGTATCATCTTTTTGTGGTTGTGCAGTGTGGGACTTTGATGCTTTGATTTAGTGAATTTGCTGCTTGGAGTTTTATTGTTTGCATTTGTATTGTAGAAAACAATGTTATATTCAATATTTAAAGCATTTAAAAATACTAAAAAATTTAGGTCCTAACCCATCTGAGTTACCGAGTTGACCCACTGACCCGCAAGTCCAGGGTCGGGCGATCTGAGTCCGGGTCATGGGTTTGCCAACTATGGATATGAGGGCAATCATCATGCATATACTGATAAGTGAGAAATTCACATTGATAGATTAAAACACTTATGCCACCCTCCACTGAAACATACACATTAAACACTAGCACAAAGGAAAGAGAAGCCTTCACTCAAGCAGTAGAGGTGCCATCATCAACATATGGAATACGGAAAAGATATTGAGGTTCTTCTCAAGAAGATAACCAACCGCCATAATAGAAGGTGCACAACGTGGATAATCTTGGGCTAAACTCATATTCAGTTTATGCGCCCTGCCATTCTTGTCCCTGACACTCAAACATAAGCATACAATATCAATTTCCTGAAAATCTTATGTGGCATGGAAAATGAAATAAATGTGCAGGCATATATCTATTTATTGTTGAAGCCATGAGAAAAGTACAAGTGAAGGAGAAGAAAGAAAGAGTGGGAAGAACACCCAAAATGCTTCATACATTATTCAGATAGGGTTACAACAAATAAAGAGGTATCGACCCCCATAGAGCCCACTACAAGACAAAAATATGGAAGTGGACTAGTGGGATATAAGCTAGTTTACAATAATACCCTTATACTAGAATTGTATGTACAAAAAGATACAAGAAGGGGGTATTACATATAATAGAACTATAGCATTTCCTCGACACTCCCCCTCAAGCTTGAGGTGATGAGAACACAATCAAACCAAGCTTGAAAAGAAACTATTAGAAAGCCTTCAAAGGCAATTTTTTCATAAAACAATTATGATTTCATCTTGACATGTCTACCGAGTAAAGTGACAATCTATCTTAATATGCTTAGTCCTCTCATGAAATTCTGGATTTTTGGTAACATGAATAGCACTTTGATTGTCACAATGCAAATTAGTTGGAGTTGTTATGTTCACTCCCATAACCTGTAAGAGCTACCTCAACCAAATAACTTCTACAATCACTTGAGCCATAGCACAATATTCTGCTTCAGTAGTGGATAGAGCAATCCTTTGTTGTTTCTTATTTTTCCATGATATCAAAGATTAAACCAAGAATAGATAGAATCCAGAGGTAGAATGCCTATTCTGATATGCGCCCTCAAAATCTGCATCACAGTAAGCTTTCAACTGCAATGATGATGTAGCAGAAAAAACAGGTCATAAAGAATAGTGCCCCTGATATATTTGATAATCCTCAAGACTACTGCCAAGTGAGATGACCTAAGAGTACTCATGAAGTAACTTACTATGTGAACTGCAAAGGTGATATATGGTCGTGAGATAGTCAAATAAATCAAACTTTTGACCAGTTGCCTATAAATCATAGGATCACCGAGTAATTCACCATCACCATCAGTGTGCTTCCACAGAAGTGTCTACTTGTTTTCTTTCATATGCAAGTCTTGCTTTACTAATCAAATATGCGGCATATTTGTGTTGAGTCAACCGATATTCTCTGTTGAAGTATGCAACTTCAAGACCTATCAAGTATTTGAATTTTCCCAAGTCTTTCACCTCAAACTTTTGGGCCAGTTGTGTCTTCACTTTGACAAGCATAACCCTCTCATCTCCAACAATGACCATATCATCCACATGAAGCAAAAGAAGACAATGACTCCTAACAAAAGATGTCGCAAACAAAGCCGGCTCATGATGACTTTGTTTAAATCCCAAGCTTATCCCTGATGCACTAAATTTTACAAACCAAACCCTGGAGCTTGTTTCAGCCCATACAGAGCCCTCTTCAATTTGCACACTACCCTCCTCATCAACAACCCCTTGGGGTAGCTCCATGCACACTTCTTCCTCAAAGTCCTCATTCATAAAGGCATTTTTAGCATCCATCTGTCACAAGTCTAATCCCCTTACTGCAGCCACTATCATCTGTGCTCTAATAGTAGTCACGTAAACCACTAGTGCAAAGGTCTCATCAAATTCTATCTCATACTGTTGACTATAACATTTTGCTACAATATGAGCCTTATATCTTTCGATCATAGTCACCTATATCGTTAAAGGTAATTTTTCGGCGAGGGTATTTCTTTGAGAGATTTTCAAAAGTTGATAAATCTGAAGAGTTTAAAAAATTGGAAAAAATATAAATAACAAAAAAGCTAAAAAAATAATAAGTTTCACATTTTTCTTCTAAAAATATAGAGAAACATGTTTTAAAGGTTTTAAAATATAAAAAAACAAATTAAATAGGAAATGCAAACTTAAAATTTAAAAAAAAAAAAGGAGTTTTTTTCCAAAAATATCGTGATAAAATCATGATATTTCATCTTCTAGCGACATTTTAAAAATATCGCAAGATATTACCTTTAATATCGGCTACCTTAAAATATTGGTATTTCTCATTATATTTTCAAAATATCACCGATATCGATAACAGTGCTTTTGATAGATCCATCTACCCTTGTCTTGATTTCACACACCCAACTACATTTTTTCCATCAGGCAGTTTAACTAGCTCACACTTTCATCCTTTCCAAAGCCTCCAATTCCTTTGTCATTGCCTTTTGTCACTCTGGATCTGACGATGTACATAGTATTTTGGCTTATAATAAGATTGAATCATGGCTAAGAAAGCTTGATAATAGCAAAAAAAGAATCATAGAAAACAAATCTAGAAAGAGGAATAGAGTTTAGAACTTCTACGCACCTGAGGAACAAGGGTAGATGAAGGTGTTGACTCATTAGGATCGGTCTGAGAGAGATTGGGACTTGGCTCTAGCAAAGGCTCTTACTTTGTATCATGTTGATCAAGGAATGAATGTGTAGGAACCTCCAATGGTCTCCTGCTATATGTAACCCATTTCTTGTCATTCTGTTTATATGAAGTCTCTGAAAAAGTACCAAGGACAAAATAAACTCTATGTTCTCTCTTCGATCATTCTGACTGTAAAATGACACATGTTCCCAAAATTCCACATGTCTTGATGTCCATACTTTCCTGCTCATAAGATCAAAACACCTATAACCTTTTTGTCCTTTAGGATACCCTATAAAGCAGCATTTCACAGCCTTAGGGGATAATTTATCTCTGAATTGTTAAGGAACTAGAGCAAAACATGTACTCTCAAATACTCTTAGCATGTCATAATTTGATTCTTTTCCAAACAGTCTTTTATACAGAAAGACTTCCCCAATCACCTTGAGGGCAAGACCTCTGGTGCACAATCCCTCTTTCAAATAAAAATTTATGCAACTCTTTACTCATGTATTCTCCCCCTGAGTTAGGATGTAGGGTTTTTATTTTAGCTGCAAATTGGGTCTCAACATACTTAAAATCTTTTAAAATTGTCAAACAATTCACTTTGATTTCTCATAAAATATATCCATATATATCTGGTAAGATCATCAATAAATGTCACAAAATACATGGATCCTGTTTTGGACACTACAGGGGAAGGACCCCATACATCATAATGAACTATCTCAAAGGGACATATAGACTCAATTTCTTTATAAATAAATGAGAGAGCATGACTTTTAGATAACCTACCGCTCTCACAACACTGGACATCACTCGAGACCCCATGCTTAAAATTACTTCCAAGTAAACCAGAGGATAACATAAATTGAAGCCTAGAACTAGACACATGACCCAAACGTCGATACCACAGTACCGAAGAGTCCAAAACTGCAGCATCAGCTCTACACCCACCAGCTATTAAATTGTATCTCTCTTTTGTATACATATATATATATATATATATTATTTTCTCGTCATGTAACCCCCAGGGGTATTTCTGTCTTTTTCTACTTTTTATGCATATTCACATTAGTGAATATGTTTGTAAATCTTTTTCCTTCTTTTCTTTTTCTTTTTTCTTTTTTCTTTTTCTTTTTCCTTTTCCTTTTTCCTTTTTCCTTTTTCCTTTTTTTCTTTTCTTTTTTTCTTTTCTTTTTTTCTTTTCTTTTTTTCTTTTGTTGACTTAGTCAACATCTTGGAGGGGGTCCAACACTAAACGTTGGTGATAAAACTGCCTTTGGATTGCAGTATTTGCCTTGGAAACCGAGAAGGAATGAAAAGAGAGAGGAGAGAGAGAGAGGAGCACCTTCTTCTTGTTGGAATCGGCAGGCTTCCTGTATGCTTTTTTTTGCAGGCTGAACTAAACATCATTAAGTTTAAGTAGGTTTTACAAATCTTTTACAATGACAAAATTACCCTATGTTAGTAATGTATATTACATTACAATATAACATTCACGTGGACTATATGGATCCTACTGGATCCATATCCGATCTGTATTCTAACACCCTCCCTCAAGTTGTGCATGGGATTGAAACATGTGCAACTTGTTCTTTAGATACCAAAACAGGTTACTTGTGAGACCCTTTGTGAACATATCAGCAACTTGATCTTCTGAAGACACATAAACCGGTTCAATCTCTTTGTCTGCTATTTTTTGTCTGATGAAATGTTGGTCAATCTCAATATGTTTGGTTTGACTGTGATGAACAGGATTGAACGCAATTTGTATAGCACTTCTATTATCGCACATGAGGGTTGAACTTGAGATACTCTCTCTCATCTCTGTAAGTAGATGCCTAATCCAGGTTACTTCTGTTGTGGTAGCTGTCATAGATCTATATTTTGCCCCTGTGCTAGATCTTGCCACAGTTTTCTGTTTTCTGCTACTCCATGAGATAAGATTGTTTCCAATGAAAACACAGTATCTTGAAACAGACCTCCTTTCATCTGGATCCCCTGCCCAATCTGCATCTGTATAGGCCAATATGTCATGTTTCGGTGTTCCCCATGAAGATTGAGCATAAATGAGTCCATCACCCACCGTGCCTTTTAGATAGCGAAGAATACGTTTGACGGCATCCATGTGACCAGTCTTTGGTTCATGCATGAACTGAGATACTTGATCCACAGAATATACAATGTCTGGTCTAGTAAAGGTAAGATACTGTAACATGCCAACTAAACTGTGATGCTTACATCAGGATACAACTCACCATCACAAATGCTGAATTTTTGATTGACAACACTAGGTGTAGGCACAGGTTTGCAATCTGTCATTCCTGCTTTGGACAGAAGATCAAGTGTATTTGTGTTGAGTTAATGACATTTTTTCATCTTGCTTGTCCACCTCTATACCAAGGAAATATCTTAGTTCTCCAAGGTCTTTCATCTTGAATCGCATACTTAGTAAAACTTTAATTTGTTGAATATGGTCCGGAGTATTACCAGTGATCACTATATCATCGACATATATAAGTAAGAAAACCACAGTGGTTCCATCCCTGTATATGAATAAAGAATGATCTAGTTGGGAACGAATGAAACCGTGGTTCTGAATTTCTAAGGAGAAGCTTTCAAACCAGGACCTGGATGCTTGCTTTAAACCATATAATGCTCTGGTTAATTTACACACATATTCTTTTGGGTCTCCTTCTGCATAACCTTGAGGTTGCTCCATGTAAACCTCTTTCTTCAAATCTCCATGAAGAAATGCATTTAAGATTTCACCCATGTTCAATAGCCAAGCCAAGGATAATACGAATGGTTCCCATTTTCACCACTGGGCTGAAGGTCTCATCGTAATCTTGACCATATTCTTGGGTGAAACCTTTGGCAACGAGACGTGCCTTGTATCGTTCAATACTACCATCTGGTTTATACTTAATCTTATACACCCATTTCGAGCCAACTACATTTTTATCTAGGGGACGACCAACTATCTCACATGTTCGACACTCATGAAGTGTCTCTATCTCCTCATTCATCGCTTAAATCAATTTGTTAGATTGAACAACTTGACAAAACTCAAGTGGTTCCTCATGTTTTTCAATCTTGGATAGAAAGATCTGAAAATCCATAGAGAAGTTATCATAACTCACCCATTTTTCAATAGGATGCCTTATCCTGCTTGATCTTTTTGGCGCCTCTCTGGTGTAGACATTTCATTTATATCTCAAACATTGTGTTTCTGATACCTTATTTGAAGTCGTCTCATCATGTATGCTTGCAGGGTCCAAAGCGGTATGTTCAGCAGCATGTGAAATAAGTTCAGCACTGAGCCATGGATCATACCAACTATCTGTTGTCTCACCATGTTCATGACTATGGTTGGCTTTATTCTCCAGGAAGTTATTTTCATCAAAAATAACATTTCTGGAAATTCTAACCTTCTTATTGGCAGGGTCATAGCACCTGTACCCCTTGTGTTCATCTGCATAACCTACAAATTGGCATATAGAGGCTTTGTCCTGAAATTTAGTTCTCATGGATTTGTCAATATGTACATAACATGTGCATCCAAAAACTCATAACTCATCATAATCAGGGTGCACACCAAAGAGAACATAATAGGGAGATTGATTTTCAAGGATAGGCATAGGAAGGCAATTTATCACATGAGTGGCAATGTGAAAGACTTTTGTCCAAAGACTGATGGGCAAGTTACTACCATGCATCATACTCATTGCACTTTCCACAATATGTCTGTGTTTACGTTCAGCAATTCCATTTTGTTGTGGAGTGTACGGGCAAGAAACTATACAATGTATCCCATTATCTTGGAGAAAATCTAAAAATTCTTTGGAGGAATACTCACCACCTCCATCACATTGGAGAATTTGGATACTTTGGGAGAATTGATTTTTAACATGGGCATGAAAGTGACGGAAGATACGAAAGACCTCTGATTTGTGTTTCATAAATAATATCCAAGTAAAACGAGAGAAACTGACAATAAATGATACATAATATTTACTTCCAGAAGAAGAAGGATTGGGAGCTAGACCCCAAACATCAAAACATATTATCTCAAAAGGCTTAGAGGCTCTTTTATTTACTTGATGAAAAGAAAGTACATGACTCTTGCAAACTTGACAACCGGGACACATTTTATCCTTCAATGAAGGTAAAACAGCCTCTGAAAGAAAACCATTGGACACTAACTTTTCAATAAAGACTTGACTACAATGACCAAGACGAGAATGCCAGAGATCTGGCTTATTACATTTGAACATACTTAAGACGTTTTTTGAGACATAATCAAACTTGGGCTTCAAGGGACTGGAGGCTGGATCTTCATTGAAGACATACATGTTTTCACGTCGCTCTCCTTTAGCAAACATCTCCTTCGTTTGAAGATCCTTGACAAAGACAGAAGTAGGAGTAAATTCCACAGATGAATTGGTAGAGTCAACAAGTTTAGAAACAGAGACAATATTTTTCTTTATATTTGGTGCATGGACAACATCAGATAAAGAAATAGATGACTCGGACAAAGGAATGAAAACGTTGCCTATGTTTGAAATAGGGTGGTGAGTCTCATCTCCAGTTACAATATTAGATTTACCAGAATAGGGAACCAAAGTAGAGAACTTACCTGCATTGCCAGTGACATGAGTTGTTGCCCCGGAGTCAACATACCATATTCCATCATCATTTTGTTTCAAATTCAAGTTTGCCATTGCAGATAAGAGAAGATCCTTAGCATCATCACTAACTCGAAATGTACCTGCAGTTTCCAAGTCGGATAATTTCTGGTAGTTAGCTTTTCTGAGACAAGTCCTAGGAAGTTGGAAGAAAGACCTAAATTACCTCAAGAATCCATTGATAGACTGTTTGACAGCCTATGTCACAGGGATTCGGCTAGCAGGGTGCCGCACCCGCGTCGACGCGACTCGACGCGGGTGCTGGTGCGGCACCGGGTGCGGTCAACCCGACCCTGGGTGCGTTGACCGCACCCAGGGTCATTTTTGTCCAATTTTTTTTGGATTTAAAAAAAAAATTGCCCTATGAAATGGGCTGCGGAATTTAAAAAAACTCGCACCCGCATCCATGTGACATAGTTGACAGCCGAAAGAAACTGGTGGCTAAAAATGAAATGAAAGACTGACAGAGAATTAAGATAAATGAGAATAGGTAGGCATGACAGACAGATTTTAAACTGGCAGCAGTTTTTGAACTTGGCTTTATGGGGCTGAAAGGGCTGATAGCAGATCTGAAAAGGTTTCAGATCTGCGACAGACAAAATAATCACTAAAAGCTGCGACAGCGAGACGATAGCAGATCTGAAAGTATTTCAGATCTGCGACAAAGATAGAATAGCATATCTGAATGGATTTCAAATCTGCGAGGGAATAGAAGAAAGGACTGATAGCAGATCTGAAAAGATTTCTGATTTGCGACAGACAAAATAACTAAAGGTTGCGACAGAGAGACGATAACAGATCTGAAAGTATTTCAGATATGTGACAACAGATATAGAATAGCATATCTGAAGGGATTTCAGATCTGCGAGAGAATAGAAGAAAGGTGATTTCAGATCTGCGAGGATAGAATAGTAGATCTGGAAAACTTTCAGATCTACGACAGATTGTCACTTAAAGGAATATAAATAACATAAAGGAAAAGAAAGGATGGGTTAAGATCACGTCACCTGCCGACCTTTCACGTTGATGGAGCACGGGCTTGACAGATATTCTTCACACCCAGGACCTGTGATGCTCTGATACCATGATAAAACTGCCTTTGGATTGCAGTATTTGCCTTGGAAACCGAGAATGAATGAAAAGGGAGAGGAGAGAGAGAGAGAGTGAGGAGCACGTTCTTCTTGTTGGAATCGGCAGCCTTCCTGTATGCTTTTTTTTGCAGGCCGCACTAAACATCATTAAGTTTAAGTAGGTTTTACAAATCTTTTATAATGACAAAACTACCCTATGTTAGTAATGTATATTACATTACAATATAACATTCACATGGACTATATGGATCCTACTGGATCCATATGCGATTTGTATTCTAACAATTGGACCCCTCCAACGGTTAGATTTCTAACTGTTAGAGGGGCTCCAATGTCTAGTGGGAGCCCCTCCAAGGTCTCCTCTTTCTTATAAATAGGGGTGAACCCCCCTCTTAAAAGTAATTCAATGCTTGGAGCATGGTTCTCCATTGTTCAATAAAATTCTTTATATTTTAGCATTTAGGGTCTCTATTTGTACCTTGTATACAATTTGTTGTAAGTGTTCTTGTGCCTTTGTGCACATATCTCTTTGTGGAGGTGGTGCTTATTTTGCACATTATCTCTTTTGAGATATTTTCACATGGTATCAGAGCAAGGTTGAAGTTTGAAGATTGTGTGATTCTTCGTATTTGCAAGTGCCTCGAAAAACATGCCTTTGGCTTCTTGGTGATTGGAGTGGGGACTTCTCTTTCCTTAGTATTTTGGAAGGTTTTTACAACAAGACTTAAAAGTCTTTTTGTGGAACGTGTAAATTTTTCATTCTTACCTCTCTAATGAGTGAAAAAGAGTTTCATTTCTCACTCGATTTTAAATTAAATGGCTCCAACTACCATGTTTGAGCTGAAAATATGGAGGCTCATATTAAAGGGAAAGGTCTTTGGGGATATGTCAAAGGAACCATTCCCGAACCGAAGATCACCATTATTGAGAAGGGTGAAATAAAGGTTCTAGATGGTGAAGAGAGAGAAAAAGCTTTTGAAGAATACAACAAAAGGCATGAAGAATGGGAGATGAAAAACTACAAAATTCTTTCATGGTTTTTCTCTTTCGTTGAAATGAAAATAAATGCAAACATATTGAAGTTCAAGAAAGCCTTTCAAGTTTTGAAGTATCTAGAAAGAATGTATACTTCAAGAGATTTGTCCCATAAATATTATCTCCAAAAGAAGGCATTAACTCTTCAACAAGAAAAAATGTCCGTTAGAGAATATTTTGCCGAGCTAACCACTATTTGGGATGAACTTGCTCTCCAAGAACCTAAATGGAGTGGAGAGGCAATTGAATTGAGAGCCAAACAATTAGAAGAAGATCATTTCTTCAATTTTTTAAATGGGCTTAGACCCGAGTTCGAACAAACAAGGTCCTCTCTTTTGTCTTCTTTCTCTTCTCCTCCGTTGAAAGATGTGCTTACCAAACTAAGTGGAGAAGAAACTAGATTGAGAATGAATAAAACCAATTTAAGTGTGTTGCTCGTTCCCTCTAAGGATGATGACGAGGGTGCTTATGTCGTCTCAAGACCGGGGAATAATGTCAAAACATATAAACCCCCTCACTTCAACAAAAATCAAGGAAGAAGAGAAAATGATGGGCAATATAGAAGAAGAGATTATAGTAAAATCATATGCCACTTTTGCAAAGAACCGGGACACATTAAACCGATTTGTCCTAAATGGAAAAAGATGGTGGCTATGTCTACAACTTTCCAACCAAACAAGGAGGAAGGACCTTCAACTTCCAGCAATGCTACTTTGTCTCTAAATCAAATCATGAAAGCTCTTCAACCTCTCCTCAAGGGATCCGTTTCCGGAGCCGCCATGACCACCTTCTCACCTCCCGGTAAGACTCTTTGACTCTTAGACTCGGGTGCATCCTTTCATATGACTCCAAATGTTTTTGCACTTTCTAAATACTCAAAAAATTTGTCACCCTCTTTTGTCTCTATCGCGGATGGGGCTTCTCTTGAAATAAAAGGGATTGGACATTTTGAAAGACAAGGTTTTTTTATTCCTAAAGTTAGATTTATCCCAAAACTAAATTTAAATTTGCTTTTCGTCTCTCAACTATCGGATCATGGGTGTAATATCAAATTCTCATCAAATAAATGTTGGATACAGGATCGTCGATCCGGGAAGTTGATTGAGGAAGGCTCTAGGAAGGGAGATCTATACTTTATGAAATTTCTTCAAATTTCAAAACACTCTTTTTGTAATGTTGCCCAACATAAAGATATAAATGTTTGGCATAAACGCCTTGGGCATCCAAATATTGTCAAGCTTTCTTATTTACATTTTGTTAAAACTTTATGTAAAGACAACTTCAATTGTAATGATTGTATTCTTGGTAAAATGAGAAGCTTACCTTTTGGACAAAGAACTATATTTTTAACTAAGCCTTTTGAAATTGTGCACTCGGATGTATGGGGACTGGCACCCGTAGTGTTTAAGGGAGGGTTTTCGTATTATGTTATTTATGTTGATGATTTCTCAAGATATAGTTGGATATACTTTCTCAAACATGAACATGAGGTTTTCTCTACCTTTAAGGTTTTTCGTATGATAATACAATACAAATTCTTAGAACTGATTCTGGGGGAGTATCTTTCAAATGATTTCAAAAGTTATATTGAAAATAAAGGTATTGTTCATCAAAGGTCTTGCCCCAAAACACCTCAACAAAACGGATTAGCCGAACGAAAACATAGACATATAATAGAAACTACAAGGATCCTACTCATTTTTCAAAAAATTCCAAAAAGATTTTGGGCCGAAGCAGCTCTTGCATCAGTTTACCTCATAAATCGACTTTCATCCAAAAATTAGAATCAAATATCCCCCTTTGAAACCTTGTATAAAAAAGAACCCGATTACAATAGACTAAGAATTTTTTGTTGTAAATGCTTTGTCCTAACTGACAAGAACGATAAACTATCTCTCAAAGCTATTCCTTGTGCGTTTTTGGGATATTCGGAAACATAAAAAGGTTTTAGGTGTTATGATATTAAAAATGGCAAACTATATGTTTCAAGAAACGTAACCTTTCTAAAAAATATGAGTGGTTTTGAAGAACACAAAACTCATGAAGATAATGCTGATTACTCTTTTTTGTTTGAATTATTATCTAGAAATGAGGATTTTTTTAGCGATGATGAATCGAATAAGGATGGGGATATAAGTGAAAGTATTCCGCCACCCATCCAACTTGAAGAAGAAATGATAGTTGAACCAATTACCTATACTCATAGAGATAGAAGTACCTTTAGAAGTGCAATAGAAAAGTATAGTGACCCTAGTGAACCTTCCAACCATTCTCGAAGAACCGAAAGATCTAGAAAAAATCCTTCTAGATTTATATCTTATGAGTCATTTTCTCCAAAACATAGGGCATGTCTTAGTGTCATTCACTCATATCAAGAACCTAAGAATTTTGAAGAAGCTAAAAAAATGATAGAGCAGAGGGATGCCATGGAAAAAGAACTTAGAGCTCTCAACAAAGCCAAAAATTGGGACTTTCAATATCTTCCAAAAGGAAAGAAATCAATAAGATGCAGATGGGTTTTTAAAGTCAAAACAAAGAGTGATGGCACTCTTGAAATATATAAAGTCCGCCTTGTTGCAAAAGGATAGAGTCAAGAATACGGCATCGATTACGAAGAAACTTTTGCCCCTGTTGCACGAATGGTCACTATAAGATGTTCGATCATCATTGCATCCAGTGTTTTAAAACTCGCCGAGTCAACTCGTTGACTCGGCTCGGCTCGGCCCTCCAGCGAGTCAACCCGGCAAGGCAAACTCGGTTAGCCAAAACTCGGGCTTGACTCGGCCTGACTCGGCTTGACTCGGCTTGACTCGGCCTGACTCGGGCGAGTTTTGGGATGTTTGAAATTTGTTTTTTGAGTTTCAAATTACAGTTTCAAAATATATAAGTACATATATTTTAACAAGGGTTACCCCCAGATTTTGTATAAAAAAGAAAATAAAAATCATTTAAAGATAAAAAAGCATTTAAATCCATAGAATAAAATCGCCATGTTGTTCGAACTACTGTTCACCCTGTGTTATCAACTTATTCTAGCAAAATATTTTAAAGAAATGATTCTCACTATATATGGAGGGTCAACTGTGCCCATGGGAAGTCACATTTAGGTTTTATCATCCATTTGTTATGTGAACAAGCATTGTACATATTCAAATATTAGTAGTCTTTTTATAGTTGTGCCATTAATATATTTCCTGCATAGTTTTATACATGAGAAAATTGCTTATTTATGTTGATATTGGGCATTCTGTAAACTTTCAATATGCACATATATCCCTATTTTACATTTATGGATTTGTTAGAGAGGGAATTAAAACATTTAAAACAAGCTAGCATATATGATTGGCCATTTTAGGAACCTTAGGTAGTAGCAGACTGAACTCATGGTGACCAAATCCTCTAATTCAAGTCATGAATTAGTCAAAGTGCTTGTATAGATATCAAATTCAATTATTCAAGCAAACCTCTATAGCTCTTTGCAGTTGTTTTTATATTCTTACAGACATTTGGAGACTATGTTTACTCAAAAACATGGTTTCAGACAAATTATATATTGTTTTTCTTTTAAAATCAAAAGTTAACAAAACCTGGTCCGAGTCACCGAGTCACGAGTCACGAGTCAATAAAGAACGAGTCGAGTTCCGAGTCACGGGTTTTAAAACCTTGATTGCATCTATTAAAAAATGGAGCATTTACCAAATGGATATTAAAAATATTTTTTTTTAAATGGGGACCTTAACGAAGAAGTTTACATGGATGCTCCTCCTGGTATGGACGTACCAAAGGGAAAAGTCCTTCGTTTGTAAAAAGTGTTTTATGGTTTAAAACAAGCCCCTAAGGCTTGACATGATCGATTTAATGAAGTAATGGTTCAAGATGGTTTTACTTCATGCTACACTGACACTGCTCTGTTTGTCAAAAAGTCTGATGCAGGAATTGTGATTTTATTGTTGTATGTTGATGATATATTAATAACAGGTAGTGACATAAAGGGCATCAAAAGCATTTAAACCACTTTAAAAGAAAGGTTTGAAATGTCGAACTTGGGGTATCTGACTTACTTTCTTGGTATCGAGGTAGCCTACTCTCATAGAGGCTATTTTTTGTCTCAAACTAAACTTGCATGTGAGATTCTTGACAAATCAGGTATTACTGACGATAAAATCTATGAGACCCCTGAAATTGTGGGATCAAAAATGAAGATTGATGATAGGATACCTTTGGAGGATCTCATCCCCTACCGGCAACTTGTGGGGTCTCTAATGTATCTTAGCATCACAAGGCCAGACATCTCACATGTCGTACATACTGCAAGCCAATTTCAGCATGCTCCTACATCCGTCCATATGGGCGTCATTCTCCGAGTTGTCAGATACATAAGGGGAACTTTAAACAAGGGAGTTTTTCTTTCCTCATCTTCTGAGTTAAATTTAATTGCATATACTGACTCTGATTGGGGAGGTGACCCAAATAATCATCACTCCACTACATGATTTTGCATTTTTTTAGGTGAATCCCTTATCTCATAGAGATACAAGAAACAACAGAAGGTGTCTCTATCATCCACAGAAGCAGAATATCGAGCCATGACTTTCACAACCATGGAAATTATATAGATTCATCAACTGTTGCAAGACATGGGGATTCAGGTTCAAGGACCCACAAAGTTATGTTGTGATAATAAGAGTGCAATCTACATTGCTAAGAATCGCATGTTTCATGAGTGCACAAAGCATATTGAGATGGACTCCCACTACGTTAGAGAAGCATATCTGCAAAAAGTTATAGATCTTCCTTACGTGACCTCAAAATATCAGTTGGCAGATTTCTTCACCAAGGCGCTCTCCTCTCCTAGATTCAACTTTCTTCTCGGCAAACTCTCGGTCATTACGCCCTAAGTTTGAGGGAGGGTGTTAAATTCTATCTCTCTTTTGTATACATATATTTATATATATAAAGAGAGATACATATACATATATATATGATATATATATGTATATGTATCTATCGTTATATATATATATATATATATTATTTTCTCGTCATGTAACCCCCCGGGGTATTTCTGTCTTTTTCTGCTTTTTACGCATATTCACATTAGTGAATATGTTTGTAAATCTTTTTCCTTCTTTTCTTTTTCCTTTTCCTTTTTTCTTTTTTTCTTTTCTTTTTTCCTTTTGTTGACTTAGTCAACATCTTGGAGAGGGTCCAACACTAGACGTTGAACCCCTCCAATGGTTAGATTTCTAACCGTTGGAGGGGCTCCAACGTCTAGTGGGAGCCCCTCCAAGGTCTCCTTTTTCTTATAAATAGGGGTGAACCCCCCTCTTAAAAGTAATTCAATGCTTGGAGCATTGTTCTCCATTGTTCAATAAAATTCTTTATATTTTAGCATTTGTGCTCTCTATTTATACCTTGTGTACAATTTGTTCTAAGTGTTCTTGTGCCTTTGTGCACATATCCCTTTGTGGAGGTGGTGCTTATTTTGCACATTATCTCTTTTGAGATATTTTCACACCAACATCTCATGAACTCTAATCTAGTTGATCCAGAAAGTAAAGTGACCCTGCCTATGCCCAGTCCCAATCCTCCTCCCTGACGACAAATCCTTCACATAACAACCATCAGGAGTGAAGGTTACATCACAATTATACTGAGTAATTTTATCAACAAAAAGTAGATTGATGGCAAGAGAATGAACAACAAATACTTTGGAGACATTAAGTTTTTCACACATATTAGAATTGAAATAACTTTTGAAATACCCAACAAAACGCCATTTGCAGTGCGAAAGGCACTACAGCATGATTTATAATTGGTTAATATAGACTCATTCGCAGTCATATGACATGATGCTCCCGAGTCTAACAATCACCCTGTAGGCAAGCTAGGAATAACTGCATATGCACAACCAGATGTACCAGTGGAAGCAAACAAACGAGAAGAGGTAGATAAGGATAGAAGGTGTTGGACTTGCTGAGCTAGTCGATCAAGTCTAGAACAAGGTTGCCAGACTAGAAAGCCAAAATAGGAAACTATACGAGAAGCGAAAGTGAAAAGCGATGCATTTTAAAATGTATAGGAAGCAGAAAGCGAGGAATAAAAAACAATATAAGAACTGAATCATAATAGAAAAGGAACACAAATAAAAACTAAAATAAAAGTGACTATTCTTAAATTGTATGAATTTTTAGTGTAAGAATTAATTTTTTAACAAAATCTAAAAATGATGATTGCCAATGGAAGTGAGTGAGAAGGTAGAGAGGAAACACATAAAAAACACAAAAAGTAGAGTGAGAGAACATATAATAAGAATAGATGAAGCAAGTGGAAAGCATGGGAGAATCGAGATTATTGTCAAGTTTCGAAAGCAAGGAGCATTGTGATTCCCAAGAGAGTTTCCATGAAGCAAGCTTCCCACCTATCTAAGAAGCTTCCGGTAACTCTGGTCTAAAGCAACAGAGGCCTGAACATCAAAAGAGGAAGTAGAGGTGGAAGTTGTGGTTGCGACTTGATTTTCTTCATTTCCAATATTCTTTTCTCCCCCAGCAATCCCTAACATTGTTTCACTTCCTCCCTTCTTCATCCCCTAATTTCTTAGTATAGGACATGATTTGTTCATGTGTCTCATCTTCTTACAGTAGTGACAATGCACACTACTCATTCTTAAGACATATGTAATAATACATCTATATATATATAAATATAGATGTATTCACCATAATACCCGATAGGGGTATTATGGTCTTTTCACAAGTACCCAATAAGGGTACTTGTTTTATTCCTTTTATTTTTCTGTTTTTTATTTTTTTTAGAATGTTTATTGGGATACCAAAGGGGTCCCACAATGGAGTCGTTGGGGCCCCCAACGGTCACAATTGTGACCGTTGGGGGCTCCCAACGACTCTATTGGGAGCCCCCTTTGGTCTCCCTTTGCTTATAAATAGGGGGACCCCCCTTTATCTTGCATTGCTTTTAGAGAGCTCCTCTCCAATAAAAGGGATATTATTTTTATGTGTTTAGCCTTGTTATAAGGCCCTTCGTATATCCCTTGGTGGATTTCCCCTCTTATGCTTGTTTCATTTGTCCGTGTTGGACATAGTGAATGCATTGGCATTCTTGGATTCTTCCGCATACTTCATTACATGGTATCAGAGCCATACGATCTTCTAAGGTGAAATCGTGTCTCTCTCTACTTCCTTTCCTTTTTTACATCTTCATTTTGTAGCAATGGAAGTCAAGATCGATCTATCATTCAAGCTCAATGGGAAAAATTACATGATGTGGGCATCCGCAATGCAGAATAATCTCAAAGGCAAGAAGCTTTGGGGTTATGTAATGAGAACCGTTCCGGAACCCCAACTTAAGCTCACAAAGATGGAAGAAGATCAAGAGAAAGCACTTGAAGGTGATGCTCGTCTCAAGGCCATTGAAGATTATCATCACCAAATGGAAGATTGGGAGAGCAACCATGCAAAAATCCTAGCATGGTTTATGAATAATGTCGAACTTAAGGTATGTGCAAATATTGCAAAATTCCGTCGGGCAAATGAAGTTTGGTTTTTTATGAAGGTATGTATACCCAAAAGGATCTTGCAAGAGCTTATTTTTTACAAGAAAAAGTGAGAACCACAAAACAAGGCGACATGAGCATACAAGACTATTATAGTGCTCTAAATCCTTTGTGCGATGAATTGGCTCTTTTAGAGCCTAAATGAGTGGCTACGGAGGATGTGGAACTAAGACAAAAACAAATGGAACAAGATAGATTGTTTCAATTTTTATTTGGGTTTCGTCCCGAATTTGAACAAGTTAGATCCTCACTTCTGCATAGATCTATGTTTCCTCCTTTAGAAGAGGCTATTGTCAAAATTACTCAAGAGACTAGGCATAGCATGGGTAAAAGCATAGATGAAGTTATTGCCGTATATAAACCCGGCAATCATGTTAAAACATACAAGCCACCTCATTTTGGTAAGCAAGGGAGTGGTGGAAGAAAAATGATTATATGTCATCATTGTTATGAGCCGGGACATATTAAACCCGTTTGCCCAAAGCTAAATGGGACATTCAAGCCAAAGGTGGCTTCCGTTGAGGAATCCTCTACTAAAGAAGATGAAGGCAAGAACGGGGATCTCAAAGATACTCTTGGTCAAATTTTCTTGGCTCTCCAACAAATTCTAAAGGCTACTTCTTCCACCTCCGGTGCCGCCATTGCCTCATCATCACCTCCCGGTACGTACTCTTGGATTTTAGATTTCGGAGCCTCTTTTCACAAGACTCCTCATGAAAATGCATTAACCAACGTGCACACCAATTCAAAAATATCTTGTGTCTCTACGGCCGATGGAACTTTTCTCAAAATAAATGGTATTGGAACTCTCGATTCTAAAAATGTTCAAAATTTTCTTGTTCCAAAAGTTAGAATAGTTCCTAAATTAAATCTTAACCTCTTTTCCGTTTCCCAAATTGCCGACCATGGATGTGAAATATCTTTCTCATCCCAAGGGTGCTTTGTGCAGGATCTTCGATCCGGGAAGCGGATTAGGCAAGGCCATAGGAAGAGAGATCTTTATTTTATGGATAACTTAATGCTTCCAAATACCTCATTTTGTACTTACGTCTAAGACAAAAATATTGAAACTTGGCATAAAAGGCTTGGGCACCCAAGTTACTCTAAAATGTATCTTTTTCCTTTTGGAAACAAGTTTTGTAAGAAAAAGATATCAATTGCAAAGATTGCATTTTTGGAAAAATGAAGTCTATTCTTTTTCCTGTTAGAACCTTTGTGACAACAAGACCTTTCGAATTGGTGCATTCCGATGTATGGGGACCATCTCCGGTTCTATCCAAAGGTGGTTATTCATATTATGTTACCTTTATTGATGATTATACTAGATATGTATGGATTTATTTTCTTAACCTTAAATCGAAAGTGTTTAACTTCTTCAAAGAATTTCATGCAAAAGTTCAAAATCAATTTCAAAGTCACATATCCATTCTTAGATCCGATTCGGGTGGAGAATACTTATCAAATGAGTTTCAATCATATTTAAAACAACATGGCATCTGTTATCAAAAATCTTATCCAAGAACTCCTCAACAAAACGGCCTAGCGGAAAGAAAACATAGACATATTTTAGAAACCACTAGATCATTACTCATTTCTAAAAATATTCCTAAAAGTTTTTGGGCCGAAGCCGTGTTAACCTCCACCTATTTAATCAATAGAATGTCATCTTCAAAATTGAACAATATCAATCCTTATGAAAAGCTTTTCAATATGACACCCGATTACAATCGTCTTCGTATTTTTGGGTGTAAATGCTTTGTTCTTTTACATAAAAGAGATAAATTGTCACCTAAAGCAATAGAATGCGTATTTTTAGGATATGGTGAAAATCAAAAGGGCTATAGATGCTTTGACTATAAAAACAATAAGTTATTTGTCTCCAAAGATGTGACTTTTTTAGAAGATGAAAATGGATTTGAAATATTGAAAAAACCAAATGAAATTGATTATATGTTTATCAATGATCTTTTAGAAGATTCAAATGATGACTCTTTGAGTCATCCAGAATTTTTAGAAAATACTCATAATAATGATTCTCATGATAATGATATATCACCAACTAATGGTGACAATCTCCAAGTATACACTCGGCGTGAGGAAGCACAACCTATTAGTGCTTTAGAAAAATTCTTGCGGCTTAATGAACCCCTAGAAGAAACCTCCCTTAGGCGATCTTCTAGAGAATCAATTCCACCTAATAGGTTTGTCTCATATGAAACTCTCTCACCTAACTATAGAGCTTGTCTAATAGCCTTGCATTCTTACTATGAACCTTCCCATTATAATCAAGCAAAAAATATTCCTCATTGGGTTGAAGCAATGAAAGTTGAACTAGATGCTTTAAATAAGGTTAACACTTGGGAAATAGTTCAACTTCCTCCAAATAAAAAAGCTATAGGATGTCGGTGGGTCTACAAAGTCAAAACAAAAAGTGATGGTTCCTTAGAACGTTATAAAGCTAGATTAGTTGCTAAGGGATATTCACAAGAATATGGCATCGATTATGAGGAGACTTTTTCCCCCGTGGCTCGCATGACAAGCGTTAGAACTCTAATTGCTGTAGCATCATCTAAGAAATGGCCTATATTTCAATTAGATGTTAAAAATGTCTTTCTTAATGGTCAGTTGAATGAAGAAGTATATATGGACCCTCCGCCGGGAATTAGTGTTAACCAAGGTCAAACTCTTCGATTATTAAAAGCTTTATATGGCCTTAAACAAGCCCCTAAGGCTTGGTATGATAGATTTAGTGCTATCATGTTACAATTGGGATTTCGTTCATGTTATACTGAGAATGCTCTTTTTGTTAAACGTGCAAGTAATAGTATCATCATCCTTCTGCTTTATGTTGATGATATGATCATCACTGGCAATGATGAAAGTGGTATTCTTAATATTAAAAATATGTTAAAACATAATTTTGATATGTCTGATTTGGGTTTTCTCAGGTACTTTCTTGGTATAGAAGTAGCATACTCTCCTCGAGGGTATATTTTGTCACAGATGAAGCTTGCTGCAGACATATGTTCCAAATCTGGAATATCAGATGACAAAAAGGTGGAGACTCCTGAGGTTATCAATGCTAAACTACGACTGGAGGATGGAGTTCTGCTGGATGATCCTACGCCCTACAGGCAACTCATTGGCTCCCTCACCTATCTGGCTATCATCAGGCCTGATATTGTTCATGTTGTGCACTCTGCAAGCCAATTTCAGCATGCCCCTACATCTGTGCATATGAGTGTTGTGCTTCGGATCATTCGATACATCAAAAATACTTTGACTAAAGGGTTATTCCTATCCTCACTCTCTTCCTTAGATTTACTCGTTTATACTGATGCTGCCTGGGGAGGAAACTCAAATGATCGAGTCTCAACTACTGGCTTTTGTGTTTTCTTAGGAGATTCGCTAATTGTTTGGAGATGCAAGAAACAGCAGAAAGTCTCATTGTCTTCTACTGAAGCAGAATACAGGGCTATGGCAACTACTACAATGGAGCTTGTGTGGCTTTGAAGTCTTCTTCAAGATATGGGAGTCGAAATTACCAGGGCTTTGAAGCTTTGTTGCGACAACAAAAGTGCAATCTATATTGCCAGCAACCACACCTTTCATGATAGGACTAAACATATTGAAATGGACTGTCACTATGTACGTGATGAATATCTTCGAGGGACAGTTACACTGCCATATGTCACTTCGGAATATCAACTTGCAGATTTCTTTACCAAAGCACTTCTTGCTCCTCGCTTCTTGTTCCTTCTTGGCAAACTTTCGATCATCTCCCCGTAAAGTTTGAGGGGGGGTGTTAAGACATATGTAATAATACATCTATATATATATAGATGTATTCACCATAATACCCAATAGGGGTATTATGGTCTTTTCACAAGTACCCAATAAGGGTACTTGTTTTATTCCTTTTATTTTTCTGTTTTTTGTTTTTGTTTTTTTAATTTTTTAGAATGTTTATTGGGATACCAAAGGGGCCCCACAATGGAGTCGTTGGGGGCCCCAACGGTCACAATTGTGACCGTTGGGGGCTCCCAACGACTCTATTGGGAGCCCCCTTTGGTCTCCCTTTGCTTATAAATAGGGGGACCCCCCTTGTATCTTGCATTGCTTTTAGAGAGCTCCTCTCCAATAAAAGGGATATTATTTTTATGTGTTTAGCCTTGTTATAAGGCCCTTCGTATATCCCTTGGTGGATTTCCTCTCTTATGCTTGTTTCATTTGTCCGTGTTGGACATAGTGAATGCATTGGCATTCTTGGATTCTTCCGCATACTTCATTACACTCATATCATACCCCGGAGCCCCCACTTTTGCCCCACCATAGTTGTTGGCCTACCTGGCTACTACCATAACTGAGTCACTCGAGGAGTAGGACTAAACTGATTTTTGTTAAAATGTATCTCCAAAATCTGTGTTGTAAGTATAAATATATATACTTATATACATAGAGATACGTATACATATAATTATTATATGTATATGTATCTCCATATATATAAATATATATATTTATATTCATTTCTTTATTTCTTTCTTTTTTACCCAAAAAGGGTATTCTTGTAATTTCTTATTTTGCGCATATTCCAATTTGGAATATGTTGTAATTTTCAATATTCTTTTTTTGTATTTCTTTTTTCTTTTTTCTTTTTTTATTTTATTTCATAAAAGGTGCATTGGGGGTCCCTACCTCTTCTTGTATAAATAGGGGTGTTTCCCCCTTGTATTCCCGAAGCTTGAGAGTCTCAAGCATTTCCTTTCTTTTATGAAATACATGCATTATTGCATGTTTATTATTTATACGCTTGTTGCGTAATTTGTTCAAGTGTTGTGAGAGTGCTTTCGTGCACTTCTTTTATAAAGTGTTTATGCTTGTATGCGTATTGTCTCTTCATAGACAATTTTACAATTTTATCCTAGTTTCCTCATCAATAATTTCAGAGAGGGCTTGAGTGACATGAGGAAGCAATGTCTTGTGAATAAAAGCACTTCTGACATTATCAAAATCTGAGCGCAGTCCCACAAGAAACTCAATCACTCTCACAGTCTTCCTGGATTACACTTTTGCCTCCATACATGCTTTGCAATCCTTACACTTTTCACACTTCTTATTGCTATCTATCAAGGCCAAAGACACCCAGATCAGCTACATTTCAGAATGGTATTCTTCGACTGACTTGCTTCCATGCCTTAAAGCTCGCAGATCTTGCATCAACTGATATTGCCTTGCCCAATTCTCCTGTATATAAACATGCTTGAGGTAGCCCCAAGCATTTTTAGCCTCTACAAATTTCGAGATTGTTGAGATTAGGTGGTTTTAAGTTTAAGTCTTCTTAGATTAGAGGTTATTTGAAATTTTAATTTAATGATGGACTTAGATGTAATTTATTCTTTTTGGCCTCTCTCTATTTAACATAAAGAGTAGCCCTAATTACAACTTAATGAGTTTTCTTATTGTGCAGCCGACTCTCTCTCTCTCTCTCTCTCTCTCTCTCTCTCTCTCTCTCTCTCTCTCTCTCTCTCTCTCTCTCTCTCTCTCTCTCTCCAGGTGTCTGCTCATCACATCTACATTCTACATGGTATCAGAGCCTTTGATCTAGGGAGCATGATCAATAGGGATTGATCTTCTCCAACGAAAAAAAAAATATTGAAATCAGGTTTGCTGTTTTTTTTTTGTAAGATTTGATAACAGATCTGGGATTTGACCCAGATCTGTCATCAGATCTAAGGGAGCAGATGTGGATGCGTGCCCTTGGTCTGGTAGCCGTAACCCTTGAGCTCCTCAGTTTGGAGTAAATTTTTTTTTCTGTTGTGATCTCCTGCCGTGATTTCCTGCCGAGATTTCTTGCCGTGATTTCCTGCTGTTTGGAAGCAGCAACAAACTCATTTCCTGTGTTGTTGCGTGTGATCGAGATATGACTGATTTGTTTAACCGTTCCCTGAAGAACTGATATTCTTATTGGTTGTCGAGCTTTATATGTTTGGGAGCAGCAGTTGTCGTGATTCCTTTTCTGCGTCTGCATATTATCGATGGTTGTGATTCCCTGGATTTTAGTTGGTTGTTTTATTTCAGAATATGGATTTCAACAGTCGTTATTCCCTGCTGTGTCGTGGTTCTTTTGTAGTCGTTATTCCCTGCTGTGTCATGGTTTTTTTTTAACATGTGTGTTGTGAAAGAAGCATGTTAGTTTCAGATTCTGTCGTGGAAACAGCAGGCGTGATCTTTCTGTCGTGGAAACAGCAGGCGTGATCTTTCTGTCGTGGAAACAGCATGCGTGATTCCCTGCTGTGTTGGAAAATATCAAGCGTGATCTTTGTGGGCTGTTGTTCTTTCTGTCGTGGAAACAGCAGGAGTGATCTTTGTGGGTTGTTGTTCTTTCTGTCGTGGAAACAGCAGGAGTGATTCCCTACTGTGTTGGAAAATTCTTCCTGTTTGTGGGTTGATGTTCTTTACTGGTTGTCATATTGCCTGACGCGTGATTATAACACTTGTTGTTCAAGTGAGGTAATCTTATTTTTTTTGTTTGCTGAAATAGAATTACATCTTCAGTATGGCTGAAACTTCGAAATGTGATTCCAAAATTGAACATATTGGGGAGTATAAGGCCTTTGCCAATCCCTTCTCGTACGGCTCTTCTATAAGGTTGAATGAAACCAACTATGCCAGGTGGTCCAGAACTTTTATGATGTCGGTATCTGGACATCGTAGAAAACATATTTTGTTGGAAGACGAACCCACTGAAAAATTGGGAAAATATGTTACTTGGGATGAAGATAATGACATAAGCATGTCATGGATCATGAATAGTGTCGAACCCTATATTGCAGATGGATTAATTTACTATAATACAGCCAAACTGATGTAGGACAATCTTCGAGATACGTACTCACAAGAGACTAATGTGAGTCGTATCCTGCAAGTCGAACAGGAAATATATAATTTGCAGCAGGGAGATCAGACCTTGGCCCAGTACTATGCCTCTGTCAAAGCTGTGTTTGAAAGACTTAATACTCACAGGCCTCTTTGTTGCTCGAAGAAAAAGGATCATCAAGAACAAACTATGATTGCTCGCTTTCTTACAGGTCTCTCTTCAGAATTTTCTGTTGCAAAAGTCCAAATGTGGACTGGATCAGATGTACCTACTCTTGTTGATGCATACAATCGTCTGAGTAAACTAGCGATCTCTCTTCCACAATCTCAGCCTGTGACTCAGTCATCTTCTCTTGTTGTCTCATCTGGTTATGGGCATGGAAATATTCAGAATATCAAAGGACGAGGTCGTGGATGAGGTATGGGAGGCAAGGGAAAGCTTCAATGTACATTCTGTGGAAAATCTGGACATTTAGAAGATCATTGCTGGGATAAGCATGGTCGGCCAACCTCTTTTTCATCAAAGTCATATGCTCCTAAAGCAAATGTTACTACTCTCGAGGCAACAAATGTACAGGATAATATCTTTGCAAGTGATCGTAGTATCACCCTCAGTCGTGCTGAATATAATGAGTTGATAGCTCTTCGTCCTTTGAGTTCCACTCCTCCTGTAGCTGGTGTTGCCTACTCAACAGGAAATCATCTTCATCCGACTGACAGTAAGTGGATTATTGACTCTGGTGCATCCAGACACTTGTGTGGAAATTCACTTGTTTTTTCAGATCTAAAGGATATTACTGTACATCGAGGAGTCTCATTAGCCGATGGGAGTTCCTCCCCGGTTGTTGGTCAGGGAAATATTTATATATCCTCCTCCTTACAGTTGACAAATGTTCTTCATGCTTCAAACTTTCCTCAAAGTTTACTCTTTGTTAGTTGCCTTACAAAAGAACAAAATTGTAGAGTAATATTTGATCCGATGGGTTGTCATTTTCAGGATTTGCTGACGGAGAAGAAGATTGGTGGAGGCTATGAAGAAAATGGAGTTTACTACCTAAATCATCCAGTGGGTAATGTTCATGCTGCAGTGGAACACTCATTCAGTCTTGTTCAGTGGCATCGTCGTCTTGGTCATCCTTCATTGTCAAAGCTTCGTTCGATCTTTCCTCAAATTTCTTCCACTACCTCATTTCAGTGTGAAGCATGTCAGCTGGGCAAGCATCATCGAAGTTCGTTCCCTTCGAATCAGAGTCAGTCTAGTAATAAAAATTTTGAACTTCTTCATGCAGATGTATGGGGTCCTAGTAAGATTCCTACTAGGACTCAGTGTCGATACTATCTTGTTATTGTTGATGATTTCTCTAAATTGTCATGGGTGTTTTTAATAAAGGAACGATCTGAAGTTCCAAGTATTATCAAATCCTTAATTCTTGAAATAAAAACTCAGTTTGAATCTATTGTCAAGATTGTTCGCACTGATAATGCTCTTGAGTTTAAATCAAAAGCTTTGTTACAATTTTACCAAGATCATGGCATTCAACCACAAACTTCCTGTGCTTATTCATCTCAACAAAATGGGGTGGCTGAACGAAAACATCAGCACCTGCTTGATGTTGCCCGGACCATTATGATTCAATCTAATGTTCCTGCGTTATACTGGGGTGATGCGATTACCACTGTTTGTTATCTGATCAACCGCATGCCTTCATCTTCTGTGGGCGATCAAATTCCATTACATATCTTGAAACCTAATGCCCCACTCTTCTCTTTCTCGCCAAAAATATTTGGATGTGTTTGTTTTGTACACAAACTTGGCCCTGACCGTGATAAATTAGTTGCTCAAGCTACAAAATGCATATTTATAGGTTATCCCAAAAATCAAAAGGGCTATCGATGTTATGATCCTATTTCTCGCCGAGAGTATGTCAGTGCGGATGTATCTTTCTTGGAATCCACTCCATATTACTCTAGTACTGGTTCCCCACTGCAGGTTGATCTAGCTGAGTCTTTTCCATTACCTATACCTCCTTTTCCTTTGGAATTTGTGCCCTCGTTACCGAACCAAACTTCATCCTCTTCAAGATTTAATAATCCCCTATTGGTATATGTGCGTAGAACTCCACCTCTGCAAGTACCTTCATCTTCTTCTTCCCCTGAGGTAAGTTCTACTGACAATAGTGATATTCATGATGATGATAACAGGCCTATTGCTCTACGCAAGGGGACACGACAATGTACCTTATATCCCATATCTCATTTTGTCTCTGATGCCAGAATTGGAAATCAGATGAAAACTTTTATTTCAGCCTTATCAGCTGAAACTATTCCTCTGAACTATCAACATGCAGAGCTTGATAACCGTTGGAAGCTGGTCATGCAAGAAGAAATGGATGCTTTAGTATCTCAGCATACATGGGATCTAGTTGATTCCCCAGCAGATACTGACATTGTTGGATGTAAATGGGTATATACAATAAAGTACAAATCTGATGGTTCTATTGAAAGGTACAAGGCCAGATTAGTAGCAAAAGGGTATACTCAGACATATGGTATTGATTTCTTTGAAACTTTTTCTCCTGTTGCACGGATGGGTACCATTCGTCTTGTTCTCTCAGTAGTTGTTCAGCATGGTTGGAGCTTGTGCCAATTAGATGAGAAAAATGCATTTCTATATGGGGATCTATCTGAGACCGTTTACATGCAACAACCTCCAGGATTCGAGGTTGAGGGGGAGTGTCAGAAGGTGTGTAGATTGAGAAAGGTGATTTATGGCTTGAAACAAAGTCCTCGTGCATGGTTTCAAAAGTTGTTTGAAGTGATGTCACATTTTGGCTTTAATAGGTCAGCGGCAGATCATACACTATTTATCAAGAAAACTAACTCAGGCATAGTTGTTATGGTGGTATATGTGGATGACATCATTCTTACAGGAGACAATGTGAAAGATATTGAAACCACAAAGGCTCATCTTCAAAAACACTTTATTATAAAAGACCTTGGTTCACTAAGATATTTCCTGGGTATAGAAGTTGCTAGGAGCCGTGAAGGGATGGTTTTGTCTCAACGGAAATATGTTCTTGACTTATTAAAGGAAACGGGAATGTTGGGAGTTAAACCAGCAAATATTCCCATGGACCATAAAGTTCAGTTGCTTGAAGAAAGGTCAAAACCGGTTGATAGCAAAAGCTATCGCTCCCTAGTATGGAAGCTACTGTATGTAACTGTGACCAGGCCGGATATTGCTTTAGCAGTAAGCAAAGTTAGTCAGTTTATGGACAAACCAACTGAGGTACACTGGAATGCAGCTATAATGATTCTCAGATATCTAAAATCTTTTCCTGGAAAGGGGTTATTGTTCAGGAAAGGTGGAACTCTGGAGATAGTGGCCTATTCTGATGCTGACTATGCAAGATTTGTAGTGGATAGAAAATCTACCACAGGATTCTGTGTGTTTCTGGGAGACAACTTGATTTCTTGGAGAAGTAAGAAACAAAATGTGGTTTCTAGGTCGAGTGCAGAATCAGAATATCGGGCTATGGCCCAAACTGCTGCTGAATTGATGTGGGTTCGTATTGTTCTTCATGATCTTCAGGTGAAGGTTTCATCTCCTATGACCATGATGTGTGATAACAAGGTTGCAACATATGTAGCGAACAATCCTGTCTTTCATGAGAGAACAAAGCACATTGAGGTTGATTGCCACTATGTAAGAGATATGGTTCAAGCTGGTCATATCACTACCAAATATCTAAAGTCGGAAGACCAAGTTGCAGATATGTTTACAAAGCCTCTTGCTAGACCAAATTTCTCAAAATGTTGTGACAAGCTGAGCATGATTGATATCTATGCTCCAGCTTGAGGGGGAGTGTTGAGATTAGGTGGTTTTAAGTTTAAGTCTTCTTAGATTAGAGGTTATTTGAAATTTTAATTTAATGATGGACTTAGATGTAATTTATTTTTTTTGGCCTCTCTTTATTTAACATAAAGAGTAGCCCTAATTACAACTTAACGAGTTTTCTTATTGTGCAGCCGACTCTCTCTCTCTCTCTCTCTCTCTCTCTCTCTATATATATATATATATATATATATATATATATATATATACCCAGGTGTCTGCTCATCACATCTACATTCTACAGAGATATTCATAGCAATTCTTGGCTCTACAGAGCCAAAAATCCATGGCTGAGCTTTGACATTGTTCATCTTCCACTCCTTAACAGCATTTTCATAGTTCTGAACTCTAAGTTTGGGCTTTACTGCAGTCCCATCAAGAAATCCCCCTAACCCCTTGCCATTAGCAATGGCCACCATGAAGTCAGACCAAAAAGAGTAAATTGATCTCATCCAACTTTACTGGAATCAACTGAATAATATCTCATTTTTCCATTTACACCAACCCCCAAAACTACAATAGCGTCGACTGCATAAGAACACAACCACCCAAAGAGCATAAAGTACAACCAGATATGTAGAAGAGAACAAATATCACAGCACTATAGGAACCAACCCAAGATGCAAGTATTGGTTACAAGAAGTAAGCACTACTGGTACACAAGATATTCCAACCACAACAACAAAATTCTCCAAAAGCATACTTCAAGGAATATTTCTTATCACATTCAGAAAGCAGTAAACAGAAATACAGAAAAACTACCCAAATCCGATAGCAATATAGAGCTCCAACACGCAACCGCTAGTAGGATTCTTCTAAAAACTTCAATCCCGTCAAAGCTCAAAATCTCTTCACCAAACCACACCCAATAGCATTCAATCATAAAACCGACCCTGAGAGAATTGATTTAGGGCCACAATAACCACTGATAAAATCTGTACAGGCAGATTTCTCAAAACTGGTCACAGGAAACTCGTCAACCAGAAAATGTTGAGAAATTCACCCAAAAATCTAAAACACCTCGGATGACCCAAGTTTTTTATTCTAAATCTTCCTAAAATCAAGACCTACCAAACACACGCTTCACCCCCCCCCCCCCAAATCAGATGGGTCATATTAGAGGTGATGATGTCAGCACCTCAATTTGTGTGCAGTTCTGTGAATGCCAGGATGAATCTCTATTCAGCAGCACGTTCCTCCTTCAGTCTTCTTCTTCACGCTCCAATGTGGCTCTGATACCATGTTGAAGCCATGAGAAAAGTATGAGTGAAGGAGAAGAAGAAAGAAAGAGTGGGAAGAACACCCAAAATGCTTCATACATTATTCAGATGGGGTTGCAACAAATAAAAAGGAGGTATTGAGTCTATTGACCCCCATAGATCCCACTACAAGAAAAAACTATGGAAGTGGAGTAGTGGGATATAAGCTAGCTTACAATAATACCCTTATACTAGAATTGTATGTACAAAAAGATACAATGGGGTATTACACATAATAGAACTATGGCATTTCCTCAACATTTACCATACTCGGTTTTACTTTATAAAACAACCATAAACTTTTATTTCCATTTGATAGGGATATTCAATCCTCAATAGTGTATATTCAGAACGAGAGATGATGACCTGAGCACAATTGTCCTTAGTGCTCCACACGCTAATGCAGATCCCAGAACTTATATCCAAATTGCTCCCTAAACTGATAAGGACAGTGGCATCATTACTAAAATGTGACACTCTTCCCAGCCATCTACAAATTATATATATGCCTAAATTATGACAATAAAATATAAGAAATTCATATGGATTATCCCACTTTTAACAAATATTGAAATATAACTAGCAAGACAATACTGATTATATGCATCTATTTATTATAAAATAAATAAGAAAAATACACATTCAAGTAAGCACAAGAAAATTGTAGCAAGAAACAATAATAAAAGAACAAGATAGATTTTCTTACACGATAGAAAAATTTAGAGAAGTGAGAGCTTCACCAAAACTTAGTAGATTTTCCCAACCAACCTCTTCAATCTGTAGAAAGTGAAAAAAAAAGCCTTCAAATACAGGTATATAGCTGAATTATGAAACAATAAGGATGCCTACATAAAAAGGTCTATCCAAAATAAGTTATAATGCAGTTTTCATCCACTGGCACTAAATTTTAAATAGAAGAATGTGCAACTTTCATGTTAATTTGATACAGTCATTTCCAAAACAATGAACTGATCAAACTGAAGCTTTCACCCATGTCTTTTTCATGTGGTATTTATTGGAATTTTATAATTGTGATTATGGCTACAGGCCACCTTAGAATGCAGACTATGTCAAAAGAAAAGAGTGAAAAACAAATAAGCGCATCACAGGAAAGGGGGGAAACATAACTGAATATCTGGAGAAGGTAATTTAGAAAGAGGCATCATGTGTTGCACTCAACAAAAATACATCCAAATTTCAACCTTTCATAGGCAATGAAATTTTATGGAAGTTCTAGAGAGCTAGCAAGAATAATATTCCAAGACTATATCATAGGGACATGCCAACCAGCCAGCATCCCTACATGCATGTGGCACGTGCATATGACGCGTGGTACTGTGAGGCGAACTAATTATGTCATAAGAGAAGTTAAAGAAAATGTGGAGCATTTTGAAAATGATTTTCTTATTAAGCCGCTGAGTTTGAAGGTCCTAACAATGGTCAGACGCCATGAGTAAAGGTAGCAGATATGTTTTCCAAAATCTCCATCGTTCTACTAATTCTTGAAATACCTCTTTTTGTACAACTGGCAGCAAAAGAATGCTGAAATTTTATGTTCGCCTACTGGCTACTAGTCAACATCAGTGCTCTACAAACATGAAGACTGCCATAGATACATGAGAATCAAACTTGAAAGATCTTCAGCAATGTCTGACATTGGGAACAAATGGACTTCCCAAAGCATAATGCCCTATCATGATGTCTCTTCCCTCAATATAGTAGTAGTTCCTGCATCTATACCCTTTCATGAAGATAACATCAGTTTAAGCACCGGGAAAGATGACAATCAGACACAAAAGAAAACAAAAGCACACATGTACAAGCAATAAAGCCTGACATAGGCTGAAAATGGACTACCAAAAATATGAGTTGCAATTTCATCATCGGTAATGCCGTGGAGTATTGCACATGAACTTAACACATGAACCTATATAATACCACAAAGAATGAGCATGCAGCTGCTGATGAAATTGTAACTGCATAATTAACATAAATGAGAAAAAATAAAAAATGAGAAAACCTGCCTTTATTTCATTCAGAAAAATCAAATTTGACAAATAGAACAATATGACTGCAGGTGATAATAATTCTATGGATCAAATACGACACTATGTCAACACAAATATCACTGAAAGTAAGAAAGAGTGACGTGAGATAAATAACTGAAAAAAAAAATGAAGAGCATTAACATTACTTCAGAATACAAGGAGCGGTACCAAGAAGCTGGCCGAGGTGAATCTTTGAAAGCAACTTGCTCAATAGAGGCCTTCAAGTTAAAAAAAATGACAAATAAGAGATAATCTGCAGATATAGGAAAACAGCTGAATCATTTAATTAATGAGATAAATATTAACTTATAAGACATTCTCCAGTCTCTTAATTTAGAAAATAGAGAAAACTGTGCATCTTACAAAAGGTACCAAAGAGTAACAAAATACCACCGACTACACAAGGAACATGTCCAGAAACAATTAACAACACCCAAACCTCCTTCCCTCTCCCCCTCTCTCACCAATATAGCCTGGTGAACATGTTGCTCCCAGAAAGCCAATGGCAGGCAGCAGGGGAGTGGCAACCCTAGCCAGAGTCCCTCCCTCTGATTAGATGAACCATCAATACCAGAATAACACCATATATATATATATATATATATATATATATATATATATATATATATATATATATATATATATAGGTTCATATTTAATAGGTGTATGATAATCTGCAGAACAGCAATGCATTTCTAAAACCACAGATCTCATTTAATAAGTCTCAATAAAAACACCTGGATTGACTGAATGACATGTTATAATTAGCTTAGGACCAAAAGCAGGGCAGATTCCAGTCGAGTAGTTTAACCCGACCTTTTGATTGCTGAATCATGTTTCTGTTGAGCTCTTGCTTGATAATCAAGCAGCAATGTAGCAGCAGAAGCCATTTCAACTACCGCACTGCCTAGGATCAAGTCCAACATCCAATCATACACTGGACCAGGTCAAATTCAGATTAGAGTCTGATTAGTCCAAAACTGGCCCACCTTCTAATCAGAATGAAGTTTTAGAATCAGAATCTTTGAAAACGGGATTCAGGTAGGCTAAGGCTCCAACACTAATCTCAGCCATTAGCAGACATACTTAGGTTGGTTTCAAATATAATCTGACAAAACAAGATTTTTTTTCCGTTGATCTTTCAAACAAAGATTACAAACTCCTATTTTGTTTGAAACAAGAATTGATAAATGAGGAACAAATGCTCAAAAACTTGAATTATTATATTAAACAAGAAAATTTTGCTAAGTCCAGATTTCCACTATAATGAAGATATCACTTGTAAAAGATCAATCACAAACTTTACCAGTATTTCCTTCATTCCTGATATGAACAGAACAATGTCCTGACTCTGGTTTAGCCTCTACAATTAAAAAAGGCATTTAAATAAGAATCTGATTCTACAAGAGCAAAAGAATGCAGAATATTCGCCACATCAAGAAATGAGCTCCTAAGAGATCAACAATGTGAAAGGGCATGCCAACAACATACAAAATCGATAGCACAAAAGACTCTTAACTTAGCTCCTGTAAAAAATCACTGAGAGTTCTGACTCATATTTTCTAAAGAGAACATGTACGTATCAATGCAAAACAGATGGTTTTCATCATATGAGAATATTATGGCTTTTCCAATTGACTGTCAAGCACAAACATCCAACTTTACAAAACAGTGAATCAAGAGGCCATAATGAATTTCAGAAATAGGGTCGTATACCTTTTAAATCAAAATGTCTTCTACCATCCAAAGAACTGTGGAACGCCCATAAACCCACAACCCTTGAGCTTGACACTGTAACCATGTTTTATATGTCTGTTAATTATCTTATGTTTATGTTAGTTTAACTGTTTTATGTTTAACTGTCACATGTCTACAGGACCTAGCCGTTGGGAGGGTGCAACCGTTGGGGTGGCCCTCCCAACTGCTGTAATATGGCCACAACCTTACACCAGTTTTCCATATCATTTTCACAAATCAACAGTTTCTGTATGCAAATTTAACTTTGTTCGTCTTCCTTTCTGGGAAAATGGGGAAACCTTCAAAATCCTAGTCGATGAGGCCTGTAAATCTTGATTTCAACACAAAATCCCTTCAATTTTCGTTTCAGTTTTCATCATTTAAGCTTCTGCTTGCATCAGTCAAGACTTTTTTTTCATCCTACGATGTGTTATAGTCCGCATTTATATCACAATAGAACAATACCTTTACAGAATTGCCTGCAGAAGAGGGAAAAAAATGTCGAAATCTGTAGTATTAAACAAGCACGAACGAGAAAGAAGCCAGAGAGAGAGAAGAGATCAATGGACGTCGTCTTAATAGTAAGCGGAAAGCGTCCAAACCTGCTGAATCAAGCGTTCGAAGCCGGCAAGAAGCGCACGGATCTCTGGGTCGCCCTCCAATTTGACGCTCGATAACGTGCTCGACTCCGATCTTTTCGAGGAGGGCACGTTATGGAGCTTGAGCCGCATCTCCTTCCCCTAACCATTGCAAAAATGCTGCACTCGTAAGACCCCACGCCGGGCGAAAACAAAACCCTAGAACCAGCGATAGAATCACGAGAGAGACGGGGGGGGGGGGGGGGGGGGGGTCGATCACTGACTTGAATGAGGAATCGGACGGAGAAAGACGTCCCATCGGCGTGGAGAGGCTCGACCAGAGGATCCATGGAAGCAGACAACCCCACCAACCCTAACTTGGCGCCAAACCGCCCCTCTCTCTCTTCTTGGAACCGGCCGAACGGTACGGGACGCGGGAAGAAAATAAAAAGGTTTCAACTTTCAAAAACTTTGGCACCCACTTGATTGACGCCCGGCTGAGACGGAAAACGTCCGGCGTTTGATCTACGCAGTGTTTATTCCGAGGATTGAGAATTTGGCATGGAAACCATTATAATATAACCCAAGCGTCCAGGCCCTTCTTTTACTTTTTCCAGCGTTTATCCCGAGTTGGAACGATCTCTTTATGGGTCAAGCCTAGGGCTGGCTGGTAAACGAGCCGAAATAACCGAACAGAGGGCGTTCGAGCTTAGCTCTTTTTTTTTCATCGAGCCCAGCTGAGCTGCACTCTCCTTAAAATTTGAAACAGGGGCGGCTCAAGAGAAGTTGAGGCTCTAGGCATATTTCTCTAATTTTTTTTTTTTGTCATTGGAGGCCCTCAGCATGTGAAATATAAGTGTTATACTTTTTTTTTTTTTAATTTGAGGCCCTAGGTGGTGGCCTCAAATCTCAAAAAGGCCAGCCGGCCCTGATTTGAAAGTTAAACATACTAAGTGAGACTCAAATAACTCCTACAAAATAAATAATTGTTTCAAACTTACAAGCAATTGTATTTGAACCCTAAGCTTATTGCTTGCCGGGCAAGCACTTCAACCATTTTCATTCTATAATTAAATTACATGTAAAATATATTTATGATTAGTAAGTGAGACTATACGATAGGAGTCCAGACCAACATTGGTTGTTCGTGCTGAGTTTGTCAACCCTATTTCTAAGTTCGAACAACCTCTTTACAAGCCTAACATAAGCCGAACCATGAGTGGCTCATCTCGTTTATGAACCCCAAGTCAAGCCATCAGCTACTTATATCATTTCTCAACTCTAATTCTTGCTACATGGGGAAACTCATTTTCTTGTAAGTTGGCATGGGAAATAAAAAACTACTTACTTTCTCAAAAGGAGAGAAAGTTTTAAGAAACTCTATTTCTTTTAGTGGAAAGCCTGTTTTCTATTTGTTTTCCAAATTGACTATCTTGTGTTTCTTTAAAGTTTTCTTGTTGCTTCTTCGCTCATTTCTTACATTTTTCATACTAAAAAATTATGTATTTTTATAATAAGCTTGCATATTTGTTTTATTTAGGATGTAAATTCATATACACACACCGTACACTCTCCCATGTGAATGGGTTTGTGTATGCATTTTTTTACGCATGGGATGTTCTTCCCATCCTGAGATGCCTTTTCTACGGAGTCTTTTCTTATTCGTGAGAATGAAACAAGAGAGTGTCTTTTGTTATACCACGAGGAAAGGGAGGTTGCACGAAACAGCTTTCTCATGACACAACCCTTCCCACGGGAAATTTCTTCCTCAGGTTGAGGGGTGCGACCCCTCTTTCGTACAAACATGTTTGTTTCGCATGGAAGCAGTTCTGCGTCACTGCCTGATTCCCACTTGGTGCAGGTAACGTCCATTCTTACTCGAGGGACAGGTACCGGATTTGCTTGGGCTGGTTGAGCTTGCTCGTTTAAAGAAACAGATGTTTGAGCTTGGCTCAAGATTGAGTTAGCTCGGCTTGAACTGACTGAAATTCAATGAAATTTTTTGAATGGATGGTAGATGAAACACGATTTCAAGTTTCAAGAACGTCTCCTACTCATTAGGATTGGACTCTTTTTTTTTTCTTTTATTTGTATTTTATCTTCAGAAGAAAATATTTCACATACCTACATAACTATATCGGAAAATAATCATACTCTACCGTAAAAATAATGTGTTTCCTTAAAAATCCCACAAAAATTGTGATATTTTTTTTATGTTCAAAATCGCAAATAGCTAGTATTGAAATGTCTATTTTACCCTTTGCATGTGGGAGACTGATGAACTTTATGTGATATATTGCCTCATACGCCTACTTAAAATGAAGTCTTCACGTTTTATTTTTGTGGACTTCACGAAGTTCACATAAAATTATTTGTTAAACTTGAACAAAATGATATAATATGCATATATTTTATGTGAACTTTCTAAAGTTTGCCTATATTTTATATGAACTTCTTAAGTCGTTTTATGTGGTTTTTCTTTTATTTGCCTAAGTTTGTTGTTTAATATGAACAATCTATCTTTCAGATCAAGTTTCTCTTCAATCGCTATCAGATCTTAGTAGCAGTGGAAAACTAACAACTTAACCTATCTTTTTGTTTTTTTCCTATCTTTTTCCAGATTTTTGGTGCAAGTGACTAGAAAATAGCATAGAATATATAGAAAATATGCAACCCTAAAAAGTGCAAAGCATGTTTCTATTCTGATTTTGAAATTCAAAAAATGAAAAGCTAAGAAGGATTTTGAGATATAACTCTAAATATGAAAGTTATAGGCTTGTGTTTAAGCTTTCCAACTACTATAAAAACACAAAATTTTGACATATGATCGAAAAGATACAAACATGAGAACAAAGATTGTTACTCAAAAAACAGTCTTATATTTAGTAAAAAGTTCACGTATATAGGAGTTCACATGTGCAAAGAGTAAAAAGGTATTTTTAAATCCAAATATTTATGGTTTTGAACATGGGGTAGAATATCAAAAAATTATATGATTTTAGAAAAACATCAAATTACCCGTACAGTACGATCATTTTTTGCAACTATATTACTTGAGCTAATTGAGCTTAAGTAAATATGGTTACTGCTAGTGGGTGGTACAACCCAGCCAGACTTTCTCAATCCTGAACCGAATTTGATAAAACCTCAAGCAATTGGTGGGCGCACATCGGGATCGGGTGCGGGTAGCATATAGTAAACTCCGGACTGATGCTGAACAGAAGCTGAATTGTAATCAGATCGCACTGAATGACCTAGATTTCGCCAAGAATGTGTGCAGCACTCAATCGGTGAAGCTCACAAAGAGAATAATCAGGCTTGTGGCTCGATCAAGGGTTCAGATTTTTGCCAAGTCATAGCAGGGAGCCATGGGAACTCAGATCAAGTTTGACCAGCTGCTCAACCACATTTGGAGTGTTCTGACTGTGCTTAAATCGTTAGATCTGAACTGAGATCAACTGGTTTATCAGAAAATTACCAAAACACCACCAAATCGGCTAGGACTTGGGTCTATCTTGCTTGACTGGTGCCGATCTGGAGATTTTGAACTGAATTAGGCCTGATCTACCTTGAATTCACGCCCTGCTGAATCTGGAGTTAAGATCGGCTAATTCATATCGCTGGGCTTGTACCCAAACTCAGCTCATTTACATAATTGGATGAGTTTGAGCCAACCTCGAGTTACCCAGCTTAGCAGTGAAGTTCTGGAAGAAAAAAAACTTCAATAATTTTACACACGCAACAATGGTCACTTGTGTGAAGATTGAAGAGATGGGTTCATATTCAATATAACCGAAAATTGACGATATTAAATCAGTACCATTTATTCACCTGCCATCACCATTCCTATATAGGAGAAGGGCATCCTTTTACCATGAAACTGCCTTCATGCTCTAAATTCCAATCATAGAGATTTGATGTATCACAAGACAATCCACCACATTTTTTTTATGAAGAGCAACCCTTGCCGAAGCAAGAAAAACCCAGGGTAGGGACCCATGACCACCCTGCCTTACGTGGCCCACCTCGACAATCCATCACAATTATGCACAATTCAAATTTCAAGTGCAAGAAAATCCAACTATTTAAACATGAGTAATGCTACCTACTCCCACATACTAGAAATCATTGTTGTAGGTTGTATTTTCGCAATTAAACCTTATGGATATTCTCAACATAGTTTATTTGATAGGAATCATGCTTTGGATCATGTTTTTTTGACATAAAAGAGGATTTTTTAAGTCATGAAATTTTGATACATTGTGAGCCATTGATTTTTAAAGGTCTTAAAAAACATACATATATGCTATAATCACATGATCCAAAACTTGTTTTCTACTAAATAATGCTTATAGATCATATCTATAGGGTCTGATCAACAAATAAAAGTTTAAGAATTTTGAAAATCTAAAGCTTCTATTATGTGGGAGTAGGTACTCCAGGAGCACCCTATCATTACCATTTAAATATATATGATATGGAGGCCAAAAAGCCAAGCAACATATCTTACGTAATGTCAATTCATACACAAAGAATAATAGTACTTTGCAACATTTGAATCACAACGAAGTAAGATAAATCAGCACAACCAAGTGACATACGCATCACCAGAAGTTGGATACAAAGTTCATGTTCCACACGATTGTTAGCCATAAACATCAAGTGTATCATGATGATCTAGAAACCAGAGGCAAGAAGCCACAGCTAGCATGGCTCAGTGGATCTCCTAGCGCATCGCCGAACTCTCCTGAGTAAAGAAATTCCAAGTCATTGAACTATACAATGTTACTGATGTCACAAGCCCATAATTATAGGGAAATGGCAACCAACCAATAGATGAAAGATACCTGTTATAACCCTGAATATCATACTGGTAAAGATGTGCTGATTCTGGGTTTGCAGGACTTGCTGGATTTGGATCGGTCAGAAGAGACTACAAATTCAACAGTAATAGAAATGGTCTCAATAAAGGACTCCCTCTTAAGTGTTTGTGCATGCAAATGCACAAAATATGAATGGTGAAAGAGAGATGAAACGTTACCTGAATTGAGGTTAATATTGTGCAAACATTATGACAAGGTGACCAAGCATCCTGAATGATGTCCATGCATAACGTGCCATCATGATAGACTGCAAAAGAAAAATGACATAGCACTAGACATAATTAAAACAGTTGAAAAGTAAGCTATGACCTGAGATGACCGTAGGCTGAATAAGAGACTCATTTCCAGCAGAATTCTACCAAATGTCAGGAATAGCCTGTGTATGTGTGTTTGCATGTGTATTTTTTATGTGAAGAGGTCCAGGATAGCATCTCAATCATGTAAGATGTAAGCACATCATGAAAAAATTGGGCACCCACCTGCCATACATCTGTTGAGAAAGCACAGAACAACTTAGCCAAGTCACTATTCAGTAAACTATATCTGGAAGCTTTTTCTTATCATGACAGAGCAGCTTTCATCAGCTTCTCTCTGAAAATGAGACATATTTAACCCCTAAAATTATAGTTCTTTGTTTTTGTTAATTACCAATTTAATGTGCTACTCTGTCATTCAGATTCAATCTGTAAGTGTCTGGCATCAATTATTGAATAACAATTTCCAGACCATGGGGATTCCTGTAATTTTCAGTTTTGACATTATAGTTAGCTCTGCACATAATGAACCCCATGTAACACACTGTCATAACGAAATTCATCTCCGTGTTATGTGACACCCAATTTAAAGGGAATGACATCAACAACTAATAATGGTCATTGGAAAACAACATATTTTTTTTGCCACTCTTATGGCTTTGGTCTTCTTTCTTTATTATGTGGAATGGCAAGGAGTTCTTACAACCTTTGAAATGCACATCAATTGAAGACTAATCCCTAGAAGGAAGCTCACACCCTATACCATTTAACTTTTGTGCACACTATAGCACACCTGTAATGCACACTTGTTTTCTGTTTCAAGATGGACCCAGATGCTCCTCTATAATATTTTCAAACTTTTTATATTTCCCGTTTCTGGAGACCACCTCTTCCAGCTCTAGACCATGAATTATTTATCTCATTTCCTTCTTCCCTTGACGCCTATGTTTTCGCATGATGCCCCAGATCAAATTTTGTTACCACTTGGCAGAAAGAAAGATAGCATAATGGAGCTCTAACATTCAAACCGAGGCTAATTTTGCACCATATATCTGCAGGCACACATGGGACAAGCATAACAAGGATATTAGGATGGAACCTTGAAAGCCAATAGTTAGTTTTCCAAATGGATATTGTGTAACCAGACAGAATAACCTGTCTTATAGAACCATCGCCTAACTTGGACAAGACAGTAAGCTAATCCATGACTTGCACTCACACATAAACATGTTCAAAGGAAACAAACAATTATAGAGATGTTTAATTATGGTGATAGATCAGAAAACCTCAGAAACAGTAGGCGCCACAATAATGTGATTTTAAGTGTTAAATTATGTAAATAAAATTAAAATGTGTTTCCATTTGCATTGGTTGATTCCATCTTTCATCATCACAGCTAGAATGCTAAAAATACTTATGGCTCCAAAGTACTTAAAAAGAGAACAGCTAAATCACAGTCTAACAGATTGGTCTATGACCAAATCTTTCCCAGCTATAATAATTCACCATGATTGGGTTAACTTCAAGAAGACACCACATAAGACATACAACATTTTCATCAAATAAGCTTCGCTTGAACAACGTCTGGAGCAGACAAACCAACTTTTCTGTGTCGAATCAGCTTTGCAACTTTATAAACTTAAGACTAGCACGTACTCATATTGTTTTTTCTTTGTCAAAAGGGTGGTGTGAGATCTTCATTGCATTCCACGTGGAAGATTGAATATATTAAGGCCAGCACAAATTCCCGTCCTTGTTTGCTTTAAGTTATGATTACATAAAGAAATCCTTGACCAGGATAATCAGCTGAAAAACTTAAGGCATAAAGTAGTACCAACTTTTTAGCACTAGGGACATGAAACTATTCAAGGCATTAAGAACAATAATATTTCATACAAGAGAAAGAACATGAACAGATAGAAGATCATGACGCTGCTTCAAGTATTACTTCTACTCCTAAAGATATCCATTTCTATTAAGGAGAGGATCAACAACCCGAAACATATGAAATGTACCATTATGTAATTAAAACATCCAGAACATTCTTACTCAGCAAATTCAACCGCCATACCTAAGGCAAAAGATAAATACAGATTAAAATTTAGATATGAAAGTAACAGAAATAGAGTGTTTTGCTCTCATTTCCCCAGTAGAATCTATGTTAACAATCTGAACTCTATTCATTATAAAAGTCATTAGTCCTATGAAGGAAAAAAATCAAGTTGCGTTTGGTAAAGGTTTTCTCAATCAAATCTGATCTAACAAAGCTATTTCCAAATAAAGATTATAAATGATACATGTTGCTGGTAAATTTTGACATAAGGATAATCCTTCTTGTGCAGCTTCAAGGGAAAGATTAAAAAAATTCCAGCAGCCTTTCGCTTGTTCATGTAAAAACACATCAAACGACTAGATACAAACAGCACTGATAAACAATTAATCTCAATCAATTTTTTAGACGCCAATGGTCTCCTTTGCTTAGGCGCAGCTCAATCTGAAAGAATTATGTGGAAGCTGTACACACACAGAGAGCTGCTATTCTTCTTTCCTTTAGTGCAGTACAATGAAAATGCCAAGAAAGGCATAACTAACATATAATTAGAGAGAAAATTACTTCAAATCTATGCCAAAGCCAAAATTGGGTATTCAATTTTGCATAAATATAATCAAATTACAAAGTAGCAGTTGCAACCAAGAGATCTGTCATGAACATAGTCCAACAGGAAGTAGGAAAAACAGAACCAACCATTTGGATGAAAAACTTCCGTAGTGAATCGAACTCGAGGGGGCTTCTCTGGATAATTATCCCCAAACGTGAGTTGCAATCCAAAAATACCGCCTTCATATAAACATAATTAGAATGTACGCAAGTCAACAACAAGATCAAAATACGAACACGTTTAAATTAAGAAAAAATATACAGAAATCAGAAACTAATCCAGGTACCCTCCCAAGGGGTCTCATCTGGACCAAAGATGGTTGCGCTCCAAACGAACAGATTCTCTTCATTGAGTGGACTTGCGCTACAACCCTGAAGCAGCCAATGATTCGCAAAGAAAAACCGCAATTCAACGACCAAACCAATCTTTTTGAACAAACCCAGAATCATAGGGAAAATCAAAAGAAAAGGAACCAATGGATTGAGGCAATTCAAATGCCCAAAGGGCAAGCAAAACGTAATCTTGCAATGATCTTACCTCCGGAGGCTCATTTCTGATAGCTTTCAGATCGGACATGAGGCGTAGCTGTGAGGAAGATGAAGACGCCATGGTCTCAAAGTAGTCCCGGTTGAGATTTCGACCACAAAAATTCGGTTTCTGTATGTTAAACACATGAAATTAAGAACCCCTCAATTTAAATCCCTTCACAAGCGATCAAAACCAAACGCCCACAAAGAAATTATGAAGAACCGCAAAGTTTCAATATTTCAACCAAACCAAGAACCAATTTGGCGTTCAAACAACATAAAATTAAAAGGAAAACAGAAATTTACCAAGAAAAGAGGCGGAGAGAGAGAGAGAGAGAGAGAGATGGAATGAGTAAGAGGAAGATAGAAGCTTATATTTGGGTCTAATAATGAGATAAGGACGCAACAAAGGAGTGCAATTCTCCCACCAAATCCCTTCCAATAATGAACGTAACGGTCGTTTTTTTTTTCTCAATTTCCCATCCCTCATTTATTCACAGTTTTTACATGGTGAAAATTGATCAAGAAAACCTTTATTTTCTTCTATACATCACATAAACTATCAAAGATTTAGATACCCTCTCCTCTGACCTCCCTTCCTTTCTACTCTCCTTTGTCCCTTTTGGCCCTTTTCTTTTGTTTGGAGAATGATTTTTGGTTGGTGCAAACATGCATTCAACCTACCATGAAAAGGGGGAGGGGTGCAAAGGGTGTGGAGCCCATGCCACGGGGTTGATTCTCTTCACTAGGAGATGATTGGGACCTTGGCTTTTGCTACCTCCATCCTACTTTTATGTTGAGGAATGGTTTGGTTGGTGGGTTTTTTACATGCACAAGAGGGATTTGATGGTATACATACCCTAGAAGTAGCAACATATGAGATGCCCATTGTAGTCCTTTGAATGGGAATCACATCCTGCTTCTTGATCCTCGTTTCCGATATGCTCCTAAGCCTAACTAAGCCCAAACAGGATGGGTTATGGATCCAGTGGAAACCAAGTCAAAGGATATCATCCCATATAAACATGGGTTCAGAGGTCTCCCAGAAACAATATCGCTAATAGTGCAAGGATCAACTGACAACTAACCACCATAAAAGTTTGTATCATTCTATCTCATAAGACCCTTGATAATGTCCAACCTGAATTTGAATCATTGTGCAATTGGACCAGGCTCCAATGATCTAACAAAATTTAATGATGGATCCAAAACCTGAGCTTGCACCAAATTTTGATTTGGTGTGTAAATCATGGAAGGTGAGTTGCCTATCTGGTGGAGCCCTTGGTTCTACCTTATCTGTGGGCAGGAATAAGAAATCTGTAGAGGGGCGACATTGAAGTAAAGCACGTGATGAAGACATTTATGTTACAACTGTTATTTTTATTTTTTATTTTTGGTAGCAGAAGCATTTTGGTCAAGTTGGATAATTGTTCTTGGTTCCTATTATAATTATTTTACGTGCTTTAAACTAGTTTCATTATTTGTTGATGAATCTAACAAATTCTCTATGGTGATTTTGGATGTTCTGAAGATCTTGCTTTTGTGGGAAAGTCAACATGACATTTGACGATTTGTTGGTGAATAAGAAAATTGAAAAATGACCATACTCTTTGTAAAATAGTGTGCTTTCTAAAATGTTTTACAATTTATCAAAAATCCGCCATATGTCCAAAATTCTGATTATCAATTTTTTAGTCGCATGCAAATCTCTTGACATTTACATATATGTATATATATTTGCGAACCTCCTATGACATTTACACGTGAACCTCTTGACATTCACACATGTGTGTATATATTTGCAAACCTTCTTTAAGGTTTGCATGGGAACCTCGTGATATTTGCACAAATATGTTCTGACCTTCTTGACTTTTACAAATATATATACATACATGCGAGTGTGATGAGGTTTGCATGAGAAAGCCATATAAAGTTTATATATATATATATATATATATGTGAATGTCAAGAGGTTCAGAATATATATATATATATATATATATATATATATATATATATATATATATATATATATATATGTGTGTGTGTGTGTGTGTGTGTGAATCTCTAAAGGTTCTCATGCGAACGTCAGAAGAAGTTTGCAAAGGGTAAAAATATCTTAAAAATTTTTAAAATCATAGTTTTTAACATGATGAGGATTTTGGCAAATTGTGAGGTAATTTTGAAAATGCACCATTTTACAAGGATAGTATAATCATTTTTCATAAAAAAAATTCAACATTTTATATGCCACTGATAAAATTGGATACGGTCAATTACTTTTTTATTTTTATGTTTTATGCTTTTATGATTATTCTGAAAGCTGAACTCTTGACAGGAAAAATCTTGTTAAGAAGTGGAGATGGATGAAAAAAATGCCAAATAATTTAATATTGGAAGTTGTCAATGATCCATATCTCCATGAGATATGATACCAAAAGTTTGTAACAAATACTATTCCCAAAATCAAGTGAGCATACATGCCTTTGGAATGTCCCGTAGCGTGATCAAGATAATGAAATCCAGAGTTGTTAGAAAGTTATGTTTGGGCAATCATGTGAAGGGCACATGCACATAGGTAAGGTAAAGCATGACCAAGTTCATAAAATCCGAGTGTTTTACAAGTTCATGTGCTCCAAAACAATATTGCCCTACATATTACTGAAATCCAACTAATCAACCCACTTGGCCAGCTGGATGGTTGTGAGGGTGCTGAGATGAAAGCACCTTATCAAACCCGGCTGGCACACAAGTGTGTCAGTAGCTTTTAGAAGTGAGTCACTTAAGTCTGAGTGGTCATGGGGCCTCACCTGAGGTTTTTCTCACTTTGAGGAGAGTTTGTCATCATAAAAAAAATGCCAAAATCTGTGTCCATGCCATTCAAGGGTGATCAGGTTCTCTAAAGTGGTAGGTGTTGGGTCGGCTGGGGGTTTTCAGGCGAAGCCTTAATCGGCATCCCTGTATGGCGGTGGCCCTGCAAAAACAAAACAGAAAAGCAGAGCGTACCTGAGGCGGCCATTATCAGAGGGCGGAGGATGTTGCCGGAGAAGGGCTCTCTTCAACCTGGCCGGTCTGCAGCCACCACAAGCGCAGGCCTCCATATGCAGACGGTGAGTCAACCTCTTCCCTCCTAATCTCTGTATTTTGCACACTTCATGGGTTGCTTATGAAACCCTTTTTATAATCACCGAATAAAAACAGTTAAGCAACTGTTTCTCTTTTATTCGGTAATGGGTTTAACGGAAGGAGCATCATTATGAGGAGCGTTACCCACATCGTGGGTAACCACCACCAACGTGGTGGTTTATCCCAACATTCTCCCACTTGTTCCGACGATAAACCCTTTAACCAGAAAACCTTATGGAAATAAATGATGAATAGAATGACCTTTTTATTTTATTCTAAAGGTCCTTAGTTGAATCTCTAATCCTTATGAGATTAACAACAACCATAATGAGAATCAAAAGACTGAAAGTGATCACTTTATTTATATGCATATGTCAAAAAAGAGTTTAACAATCCCATCCTCATTACATGTTCAAAATATAATCTCAGTGCTAGCCCTTTAGTAAGAGGATCAACGATCATCTCTTTGGTACCAATATTGACAATATGCACTAAATGATTCTCCGTTCTTTCTTTAACAACAAAATACTTTAATTTCATATGCTTGCATGACGTAGTACTTTTGTTGTTGTTCGAAAAAGACACCGCAACTTCATTATCACAGTAGACCTTTAGTGGCTTCCCAATGAAATCGACCACCTTTGACTGTGATATGAAGTTCTTTAACCATATAGCCTGCGAAGTAGTCTCGTACAATGCTATGAATTTTGCCTTCATGGTGTGGGCAGCAGTGGTCGTCTGCTTTTCACTCCTCCAAAAGATCGCGTGCACAACAAGTAAGAAGACGTACCCAGTAGTAGACTTTCTACTATCAAGGCATCCTCCTAAATCCGCATCTGAGTAGCCAATGACCTCGAGGTGATCAACTTTATGATACGTTAACATATAGTCCTTTGTCCTTTACAAGTACCGCAAGACTTTCTTGGTAGCCTTCCAATGGGGTAAACCTGGGTTAGACTGAAATCTGCCAAGTACCCCTAGTACAAAAGAAATATCTGGTCGAGAACATGTATGCGCGTACTGCAAGCTGCCAACAACTGATGCATATGGATAAGCACTCATCTGTGCTTTGTCAATATCATTCTGTGGACAATCCTTTAGGCTCAGCTTGTCACCTTTTGATATGGGTGTAGAAGTAGGAGAATAATTCTCCATCCCATATCGCTTTAACACCTTTTCTATATAGGATCTCTAAGAGAGGCCTAGAACACCTTTTGCTCTGTCTCGACGAATCTCAATGCCAAGAACATAAGCAGCCTCACCCATATCTTTCATATCAAAATGTGATGCAAGAAACTGTTTTGTCTCTGAAAGTAACTTTATATCGTTGGTTGCAAGTAAGATATCATCCACATACAACATCAATATAATGAACTTACTCCCACTTTCCTTAAGGTATATACATTGATCAATAATGTTTTCTATAAACCCGAAAGTCACAATGACTTGGGAAAATTTAATATACCACTGTCGAGAGGCCTGTTTAAGTCCATATATTGGTTTGTTAAGTTTGCAAACCAAACGATCATTTTCAGAGAAACCAAGAGGTTGTTTCATGTATATCTCTTCATTCAGATTCTCGTTGAGGAATGTTGTTTTCACATCCATCTGATGTAGCTCTAAGTCATAATGAGCTACGAGGGCCAAAATTATCCTCATTGACTCCTTAGTTGAGACATGAGAGAATGTCTCATTATAGTCAATGCCCTCCATTTGGGTGAATCCTTTAGCAATCAATCTTGCTTTATGTCTCTCTATGTTACTTTTGGAGTCCTTCTTGGTCTTACAGACCCATTTACACCCTATGGGCTTTACTCCTTTAGGTAACGTGACAAGATCTCACACTTGATTTTTAGCCATAGAGTCTTCTTTTATGGCTTCTATCAAGTGCGAAGATTGTTTGCTTTCAACAGCTTCCATAAAAGTCAACGGGTCATCATCCATATCTATGAAATCACCAGGCTCCTGAAGGTACACCGCATAATCAGGATGTATGGCAGATCTCCTAATCCTTGTGGATCTTCAAACAGGTCGTTCTTCAGGCTCAGATTGAACCTAATCATCCCATTCGTGCTCTTCCGCATTGTCCACAATAGGTTAACTTTGGATTTATGCATTAACAATCGAATGATCAACCACACCATCATTAAGAATAACAATGTGGTATCTTTCGATGTTTTCCTTAATAGGTGACGAAACTGGATCATGTACTTCCTCAAAACCAAGACTTTTAAGTGCACTCAATCCTATTGAACCATCTTCTAGGAATTTAGCCTTATCCATTTCAACAATCTGTGGTGAGTGAGATGGGCAATAAAACACGTATCCTTTTGATCTTTCTGGATAACCAATGAAATATCAACTGGTTGTTCTTGGATCAAAGGCTTTAATGTGGAGGTTATACAGTTTAGCCTCTGCAGGACATCTCCATATGTGCATATAAGACAATGATGGTTTCCTACCTGTCCACAGCTCGTAAGAAGTTTTAGGCACAGATTTCATAGGAACCTTATTCAAAATATGCACAACAGTCCTTAATGCTTCACCCCACAACTTTATGAGAAGCGTTGAATAATTCAACATAGCTCTGACCATTTCCTTAAGCGTACGATTTCTCCTTTCAGCTACACCATTCTGATAGGCACTATTAGGCATAGTATATTGAGGCACAATGTCTTCCTCTTTAAGAAATCGCGTTAATGGTCCTTCCCTTTGCCCCATCTCAGTAAACCTACCATAATATTCACTACCTCTATCAGACCTGACTATTTTAATAACCTTATCAGTTTGTTTCTCTACTTCTTTCTTAAATTCTTTAAATATCTGAAAACATCAGATTTTTCAAAAATCAAGTAGAGATACATATACTGAGAATAGTCATTAATAAAGGTGACGAAATATTTTTTGCCTGTGTAACAAGGAGAAAACGGTTAACATACATCCGTATGGACTATTTCTAATATCTCACTACTGCATTTGACACCCTCTTTATATGTGTTTGTATGCTTAGTCTTTATGCAATCAACACATGGGCCATTGTCGGTAAAATCCAGAGATTGCAAGATCCCTTCATTTACTAGTCTCTTTATTCTCTTTTTAGAGATATGACCCAACCTTCGATGCCAAAGCATGTAAGATTTATCATCTATCATGCTACGTTTGTTTTCAACCAATGCGTATTCAGAAGTCAAAGACTCCTGAGTTTGAATCTTAACATTCAATCTATATAAACCATTATTAACTGATGCAGAACCAAATTCAATTGAATTTCTGAATATGAATAATTTAGAATTTTCAAACTTAAAACAATATCCAAATTTATCCAACTTTGAAATTGAAATTAAGTTTCTACTATACGATGGAATATAAAAGACATAATGAAGATCTAAAACTACGCCTGTATCTAGAGTAATCCTGCAGGTTCCAACACCCTTCACATGTGAACGCATCTTGTTTCCCAAATAGATGCTTTTCTCATGCATTGTTGGTTCCCTTCTGCTCAGGATCAGCTGTAGACAGTTGGAAATATGAACAGTAGCACCAGAATTAATCCACCAGCTATTTTCAGGAATATGTAATAAATTACATTCATGAGAAACTAATGACAAATTACCTCTCTTTTCCAACCATTTCTTGTACTTTATGCAATCTACCTTTATGTGTCCATTCTTCTTGCAAAAGAAACACTTTATGGGAGCAGAGTTGAATTGCTTGTCTTGGGATGACTTATCCTCAGTTGACTTCTTTCTAGCATTTCTCTTAAATGCATTATTCCTTGGTCCTACCTTGGACGTATGAGAAGCCATATGTGCACTCTGCACCTTTTCATCATTCATCCTCTCTTCTTCTTCAACACACTTGGACATAAGTTCATTAAATGTCTATTCATCATTATGTGTGTTGTACGAGATTTTGAAATATCCGTATTCCAAAGGTAAGGATGTTAGGACTAAATACACTAGGAAAGAATCAGAGATGACGAACTTCATGTCATTCAGTTGAGATGTTATGTTCCTCATGTCCAAAATATGTTGACAAATGTTTTTCCCTCCAGTATATTTCATAGATATGAGTTTTGTCATCAGGGTACTGGCTCTGGCCTTGTTTGAACTCACAAACTGTGCCTCAATGGCATTCATGAATTCCCTAACTATTCTGCATTGTGGGATAGCACTGCGAATGTTCTTAGCCACTTTAGATTGCAAAAGCAATAGGCTAAGCTTATTCGAGCGCTCCCACTTCTCAAAAGCAATCTTTTGATCAACAGTGCTCTGATCAGTGAGGGCAATGGGTTCATCTATCCTTAGGGTCAGATCTAGATCCATATACCCAAATGCAAAAAGAACAGTTTCTTTCTAATCACTAAAATTAGATTCATCTAGAAAATGTATAGAGCTAGAGCCATCTAAAATCACAGAACTAGAAACTGCATGACAAAAGACACGTATCAGGAAGCATTCATACGAGACTAAACTTTAATGGAAAAACCAAAAATAATAAAGGCCCTTGATATGCTTCTTTCCAAGCGAGTGAAGGGGGTCATCAGAGTCCTACTTTGGTAAGAGCTCCGACACGCGAAACCACTTCGTCTACCGACCATATTCGGTAAAATTAAGGTTCTTGTGAAGTTAGACCATCAACACAAGGTACCTTTGGATACTTATGTGTGATGTATCTCGACACATTTACCTTATTATACCCTACTTAAATTTCAAACACGATAAAACTACTTTTGGGTCGTCTATCGTTTCATGAATCTAAGTACAATGTGCATATCGACTTAAACTGTATGATAGTATAAAATTCATTGATGACTCACGTGTATTTAGTCACTTTGGTGACATGAAAACACTGAGTCATCTAACTATCCTTAATGCTAATGTGCAAAATTATATCTTAAAATGGTCTGTAAACCGAATGAACCAGACATATGACCTTCGAAATGGTTCCAAAACTGAATGAACCTGTTATATGTTTCACGAACCGGTCTTAAAGCACTCTGAACCGGTCTGAAACAACCCCGAACCGGCCATCCAAGGGTCTGAACCGGTTCTGAGCCTTATGAACCGGGTCAAGTATGAACAAAAGTTCATAAAAAAAACCTATAACCGTATGCCAAAATCCCTGTATTTTCTTATATTTAAGAAAACAGGGTCTTAGCATCTCGGAACCGGTGAGAAACTGGAAGGAACTGGCCAAAAATAGCTTCGAACCGGTCCCGAAAAAGGGCTGGGTCAATCCCTGATCCGGTTCAGACCAAATAGTGCCTGGACCCTTCTGGATCCGGGTCAGACTCAACTGTAACCGAATCCGGATGGTTGGCAGAGTTTGGGATCTGATGCATAATCAAGGCCGTTCTTCGATCGATTCGGTGGCCTTTAGCATCAAAATCATGCATCTTGCTGGACGGGGAACGCCGGAGGAGGTTCTATCGGTGTTTGACGAGATGGGTTGCCTTGGAATCAAGCCGGATGCCCTAATAATGCCAGGAAACCATTTATTATATTTCTTGAAACAACGTTTGATTCCATGGTTTTGGTGATCATTTTTTGAGTTTGATTCCATGGTTTGGTGTCTCTTAGAGAAATGGGGTTTCGGGCATCTTGCTTGTTGGGCTCTCTTTGAGTTTCCGTGAGATGCTTTGTGGGTGGGGACTGGGAGGGAAATGGGGAAAAGGGCATGAGCAGCTCGAATTGGATGGGTTTGTTGTGTTTTAGGTGGGGATGGGCCTTACGCATCTCAGAATTTCTTCTTCTCGCAGAGTTCCGTCCTGTTTGTGGTGTTCTTTCTTGTGCTTGCTACCTTTGGACTCTTGTTTGCCCGGTTCATGATCTCGCCGTTTGGAAGACCTGGTGCAAAGCTGGTCGGTTGTCGCTAAGATCGCGAAGGATCGTGGTTGTATCATATTTCTTTTCCAACAAAGATCGTAAACCATTTATCATATTTCTTTTTCCAGAAAAACTAATAATGCCAAAGCTCAAGTTATAGACAAAGGGGTGATATATAGGTATCAAGGTCCACTTGGTAATTGGGATGATTTACCATGCTATTACACTAAAATTACACCGAGTAGAAACTCATTGTTTGAAAACTAGACAAAATTAATTATCAACTTAATTGTTCATGCAACACCATGAAATTTTACAAAATAAAGAGGTACAACAATTGCCTGTGCAGAGTTTTAACTGAAAAGCCAGCAAATTATCACAGTATATGACTGTGACTACCACACTGAATCTATCAAAACCGAATCAAGCAATTAAAGAAATAGTACAAAAAAATCTCTAAGCGATTGCAAACAAACTACATGATAGAAATCAACAGCCTCAATAAACAGAAAAGGGTCAGCCACAAAGTAGCTCGGGTATCTAGAATCGGTCACAGACGCACAAGTGAACATCGGATTTGCGACCTGCCAGGCCGAACTTGCATCATTCTGCAGATTTTTCTGCCCCACCATAAAAAAGAAACCAAATAAGAACCAATTCAACTGCCTTATACCAAGAAAGAACAGGATTTGCAGGGTACCATTTGAATCGGTTGAAGAGAAATGGAGTCTTCCCATGAAAAACTCCAATTTGGGTTTTTCCCTTGATTTTAAACAGTTTTTGGATCCAATCTGATCCGATATCTATATTCAAAGTTAAAATCCATAATAATCATGTTAAAACGCTCATATGGTTGGGCAGAACTGGTCATACGATCCAAAATGAAGTAATCTGACCTATTATCCATGACTATCCAAGTTATTCGTACATGGTATAATTAACAAGTAATAAAACCAATGTTTTGTCCCATCTTTTTTTTGTTCATTTAGACCAATCCTGGACAAACCATCAAACATGCCCTTAAGACACATATTTTAAACATGGAACGTTGAGGAGAAGTGAAGATGGGCTCTGGTCAAAAGGGTTGATTGGTCGATGGGCTACATAATTGTATGGAGGAAAAAGGGTGGAGCTCATCTAAGTTATGGGCATCTTTCTGGTAGTGGCTTAGATGCCGTGGTTTTTCAGATAAATGACATCTAAGAAAGCTCTGATGGTAATACCGTCAGAGCGCACTCTGATGTCATCCCATCTCGTTGATGAACCCATCAACTTTCTTCACCATAAATTTGAATATATGCTCCCCTCTCTCTTTCTTTTTTTCCTGATATTTAACCTGGAAAACTCAATGCCGTTAATACCAGTCCACTAATTGAATTAGTTTTTAAAAAACAAATAAAAAACAGCCCGACCTGAATAAAATAACTAGATCTTGTTAGGCAAGTTATTTATGGATCTCACGATCCATATCAAAAGCTAATAGCTAATTAACCCTGCTACCAATAATTTGCTTAGTTATATGATTTGACCAATTCAATTGTAATTCTCAGTTAAATTTGAAATTGGTGAGCAAGATCAGCAAGAATAATAAAAAAAAGAAAACTCTTTCTTTGACGTATTCTTAATTTGGTTTGTGTTTTAAGATAAACAATATGATTCAAGATAGAATCGGCGGATTTTTTAATAGGTCTAAATAGGACTTTGTATTGAATGACTTGGGTCATTTTGTGTCAATTCTAAAAATTGAGAATGTTATGGGCTAAAAGAGAAGTATCCCCCCCCCGCCCAATGATTTACCCCAACACCAGACCAACCTTTAAAGCATACGACATAAATAGAGTTAAACATCATAATAGCACAAGCATGCTTGCACACAATCACATAAAGAGAGCGGGAAGGCAAGAGAGCATAGAAGAAGATAAGAAAGCAAAGACTCCTATTAGCAAAATTAATGAGTGCAGAGAGACCCCGAAATCACCTTGTATTTAGGGTTCTTAGGCCAAAGCCCATTATATGCACTTAAAGAAAACAAAAAAAGTAACTACTTCAAGCAACAAAAGTAAAAAGCTTGGTGGTCTGAAACACTCTCTTCCACCTAAGTTGGTGCCGTTCTCGACGACAATCGTGAGTGGTACTCCTCCATAAGTTGATGATGCTTCCACATGCTATCTACTTTCTCCAAAGTAGCCTCACTCTCTGGTAAACATTTCTACTGTATCAGGTACTTTTTCACCTTACTAAGATAATTATTGGAGTGATTGAGGATGACTTTGTTTCTCTGTCTAGAATGTTGGTTATTGAAGGTACGCATTGCGGGATCGAAGCACACTAAGATGTGTTGCGTTGGGTTCTCCTTCATCTACATGAAATGACTTCAGGTTGGACACATGGAAGACTGGATGAACTTGAAAGTCTACTGAAAAATTCAACTTGTATGCCAAGTTCACAACGTGCTTCATCATATTTGCGAATGAGGTCTCGACGGTGACCCCAAAAGATAGCAGTGTGCTCGGGGTAGAGCTTTACCAACACCTTATCTTCAATGTTGAACTTTGCAGGTTGATGCTTTTCATCCGGCCATTTCTTCATGTGCTTCATTGCCTTGTTCAGATATACCTTTGCCAAGTCTGCTTAGTCCTGCCGGTTTCTAACAAATTGGTATGAGTATAGCGCTTTCTCACGCCCATGTGCATTGTGAGGAGCCTGTGGCTATTATCTCATTGCAACTTCAAATAAACTATGACCAGATGACTCACTCTTCTGGATATTATAGCAGAATTGAGCAGCATCAAGCAAGTCCACCCAATCTCTCTGGTTAGTACTCACAAAGTGCCTAAGATACTCATCCAATATGCCATTGATTCACTTCGTCTGCTTATCAGTCTAGGGATAAAAATTGGTGCTAAAATATAAACATGTCACCAGCAATTGGAATACCTCATGCCAAAACTTTTCAGTGAAGTGAGCTTCTCGATCATTAAAAATGTTCTCTAAGATTCCTCAATACTTCACCACATTCTACATGAACAATTTTACGATGTCAACAGCTGAGCTGGTGGTAGAGGCAGATAGGAAGATAACATACTTTAAGAACCTATTCACAACCACAAAAATAAAACTACAACCTTGTGCCTTTGGCAGACTAATAATGAAGTGCATGGTGATACACTCCCATGAACGACTCAGCAAAGACAATGACTCCAATAATCATCTTGGTCTCTGGTTTACGACTTTGCCCTACTGACAGATCACATAAGTTTACACATATACATCTATGTTGTTACACATTTATGGCCAATAATACATATGCTCCAACAATGCCAACGTCCTCTGTTGCCTTGGGTGCCCAGTCCAACATGTGTCATGACACTTTTGCATTAAGCGCCTTCATAGAGTACCCTATCGTGGGATATACAGATGATCTTCAGTGATGAATAACAGCTTGTCTTTGAACCAAAAACTTTAGGTCTTTTCTTTCTTTGCCAATGTGATAATCTGTTGGACTAATAGATCATTCTTCAATACTTTTTGAACCTGCTCAAGAAGATCACTTGTCAATTGGTTGATGTTGCCTTCTCCTTCATGCAATGCTGCAAGTTTTGCCTTCTGACTCAAGGCATCTACAACAACATTGGTCCTGCCAGGCTTATACTCCAGGACCATGTCAAATCCTGTAAAGAATTTCAAATAATGAGCATGCATCAGACTTAGCTTCTTCTGATGAAAATAACTTATCGCCACATTGTCAGTGTGCACAATGAACTGCAACCCCAAGAGATAGTGTCTCCACATGTGGAGGCAATGCATGATAGCTAATATTTTTTGCTTATGCACAGTGTAGCGTCGTTCAACATCCTTCAACTTACGACTCTCAAAAGTAAAGAGATGTCCTTCTTGCAGTAACACCTCTTCAATTATAAAGTCAGATGCATCAGTCTACATTTCGAATGACTTATGGTAGTTTGGCAACTTCAACACAGACTCCTTAGTCAACACACGCTTTAACTTCTTAAAAGCTTCTTGGCAAGAATCACACCCTACCCATGGCCTATCCTTCTTTAGCAGATCACTGAGTGGAGTGACGATAAAAAAATATCCTTGAATGAATCATCAATAATAATTGACAAGCTACAAGAAAGAACACAGCTCTAGAACTTTAGCAAGTGACATTCACTCTTGAATTGCCCTGACCTTTTGGTGATCCATCATCAACATGCCTCCTCCCACAATGTAGTTAAAAAAAATGCACTTTCTTCTGGACAAATAAGCACTTCTCCTACTTCATGTACAACTCATTATTCTTAAGAGTTTGAAACACAATATGAAGGTGTTGAGCATGCTCCTTCATAAAATTGTTATATACTACTATGTTGTTCAAGTAAACCACGATGAACCACTCAAAGTGTGGGTAAAATATCTTATTCATCAGTGCAAAGAAGGTCACAAACAAATTCATCAATCCAAATGGCATAACAAGAAACTCAAACGCCTCATACCGTATCACACAAGTGATCTTTGCTTCATCCTCTTTGATAATTCTAACTTGCCAATAGCTTGATGGCAGATTTAACTTTGAGAAGACGTGAGCATTACTCAACTAATCAAATAAGTCCATGATCAAAGAAAATAGATACTTGTTCTTCACAGTCAATTTGTTTAATACTCAGTAATCTATACACAAGTGCTTCAATACAAAATGCTTTGTCTAGAATAGCACATGAGCTCCAAAGGGTGCTTTGGACAACTGAATGATCCTAGCTTCCAACATGCCATTTAACTACTTCTGTAACTCTGATAACTCAACAATCGCCATGCGGTACGATGTTATAGCAGGTGGCAATGCACCTGACAACAACTTGATCTCATGATCTACTTTTCTCTACAAAGGTAGCTTCCTTGATAGTTTGGCGAGCATAACATCACCAAACTCCTTCAGCATTGGCACAAAGGCCACTAAGACGTCAACAACAAGGTCTCATCTTTCTCTTGAGACCCTTCTTCAACTGAAGCACAAACACTAAGTGTTTGCAAGGCTTCCTACAAGTAGCGCGACAATCGTTAAAGACTGTTTTTCATCCTCAAAATTGACAACATTCAGATGAGGCATCAACACAAACTTGTTGCTTCGAAGGAACTTCATCTCTAGGATGACCTTGAAATCATCTATTGGCGCTATAGAAAATGTGGCCCTTCTAGACCAGCTCAGGATTCTCACTGGTGTATCATGGACAACCCCATAAATAGGCTTGGCTCCAGAGTTGACTGCCTTCATATGTCTCTATTTTTTTTCACTATAGCCCCAATCGCTCTGCCTTTTCAAGAGAAACAAAGTTGTGCATGACACCCATGTCAACCAATACCTTTGTGAGTTGCCCATTTAAAAGGACTTATAAGTACATTAGCTCTTTTCTTACGAGTGGTTCAGCAACAGGTGTCACCTTCACCGTGTTCATCTATATTTCTCCAACAGTCGTCTATTCTATGGTGGCATGCCAACTTCAGCTTGGATGACGTTCTTAGCTTTAGGCTCACGGTTATCTTCGTTCCTTGGACCACGATTCTTGTTGGGACAATGATTTGCTCAGTGATCACCATGGCAGATATAACAATCCCAACGATGATAATTTCACCCTCAATAGTTGTTATTTTTCTATTGGTTGTTGTGTTATCCCTCCTGTTGGCTATGATTTTGCTGGTTATTACCTTGATGGTTCCCATTACCAATATTGTTCCCTTGATTATTCTTTCGATTATCCCTTCTATTATTGTTATGATTATTCCTGAACTGTCTTCCTTGGGATATCATATTGTGTTTATCAATCTCAATGAGCTTCTCGACAGTAGCAAGTGTCGTAGCAAGAGTTTTAGGGTATTGTCGATTAAGCTCTATAGCTACCCACCCCTACAGTCCATGCATAAAGTGAAACAACTTGTCCATGCCATCCATGTTCTGGATGTCTGGCATCAGTGAGGTGAATGCTTTGACATACTTATGAATTGACCCAGTCTACCTCAGGACCAACATCTTGTTATGGGTAATTCTACTATCATTCTTGGGCAAAAAGAAGTCTCGCAATTCTTTCTTGAGATTCATCTATAAATTATCATAATAATCCCACGCTCAATATCGCCTTTGCGGCATCTTCACCAAAGCATAACTTCATCCATAAGGAACATCATTGTAGTGCGCAAGGAATCAACACCTTCTATAATACCCACAATTTCGATGTACTGGTCCATCAAGTAAATAAAGTTCTCAAGATCTCTCAAGTTTCGAGTGCCTTTGTACTTTGCAGGCTCAAACAACTTAATATGCAACCTATCCACATGTGTCACTGCTCCACCAGCTAGGGCATTCCTTAACTGTCACTCCAACTGGTCATTCTTTCATCGAACAATATCCAATTTAATAGTCAAGATGTTAAACCTTTTGAGCAGATCATTGAACTTGGTGTTAAGACTCCTCATAGAGTCTTTGTATAAAGTGCCAAGATCTTTCACTCAATCTTTCATTCCCTCTACTGCAGTCTTGATCTCTTGATCAAGCACCCCAAAAGCAGTATTAATATCATTAACCAACCTTTCCATGTTGTTCACAATCTCTATCAACTCAACAACATAGCACAAGAGAGTTATCACACATACAACAGCCATGAAATCATCTTCAGGAGAAATCTGACTATTTAAATGAATTTCTTTATGTTTCTTCAGAGGCATACTCAACGAAGAATGTTGAATCTTTATCCCAAACTTCAACAAGACTCTGCTAACAACTTGTCATGGGCTAAAAGCAAAGGATCTCATGACATGCCCCAGTGTACCCCCAGCACTGAAACAACCTTTTAAGCACATAATAAAAAATGAGCTAAACATCGTTCGTCGAACGCATGGGCGCAATAGCACAAGCACACGCACACACAATCATATAAAGAGAGTAGGGAGACAAGAGAGCATAGAAGAAGACAATAAAGCATGGACTTCTATTAGCAAGTTAACAAGTATAGAGGGACCCCAAAATCACCTTGTACCTGGGGTTCTTGGCCAAAGGCCATTACATGCACTTAAAAAAAGCAAAAGAAGTAACTACATAAAGCAACAAAAGTAAAAAGCTTGGCGGAACCTCAGTTCATATGGTGAGCACTAAGAAAGAATGACACCTTGTGTATGGCCTATCTAGGTCTGTCAACGGGTTGGGTACCCGATCCATCAGGGTTTACCCGAGCCCACCCAAATAAGAAATTGTGAGGTTCAATTTTTTTTTGGGTGACAAAAATGAAATCCCAAACCTAGATCCACATAATTTCAAAAGTTTACTTTTATGAAAAATATATAAAACACTCAAGTTAGGTCAGGTGCCCAACAAAAAAGTTGGGTGAGATTGAAGACCCAACAAAAATCATAACCCAAACCCTGCTCACATATTGCTCTGATTGAGTTTGAGTGGGCACTTTTTATGCTCATACCCAAAAATTCAGGTTTGGATGGGGTCAAGTACTTGATATAAATACGACTCACTGACAACCCTAGGTTTATCCCCAAGCAGTTCAAATCTCTTGGCAGTCCTTGATCACCCACTTAGGTAGGTGTGTGGAGCTCTTACGAGTAATATACCCTTTCTTTGCAAAATGAAGTGAATTCTCAATGGGCACAAAGGCGAGGAACATTAATGCTTATTATTGTATTCAAACGTGCAACGTATTAGGTTATCAAATTGGCCCATGACCATGAGGTTGTGCTCTCTAGACCAATAAAAAAGAACTGAGTCATCATGGTTCTGGGCAATCAACTAGCTTGTCCAAGGGTCGTATATATATAGGATGTGATTGCCATGATCTTTTTTACCAGTGGCTGGCATGCCCAGAATTCTAAAACTCCAACAGGTAGACTTTTATGTGATTCTCTCATTATTTAGTCAAAATAATGATTTTGTTGAATCATTTTGGTACACAACTAGCTCTTTGTTGTCCAAATCATCTCTTAGTGTACGAGGACTTCACAGCTGAAAGCTGGTGCTCCTACATGACCACGGTTTAGCAAGTCATGGTTATGTTTTGGACAACAAGCATTTGAGTTATCTTAAAACATGTTCAAAATTTTTTTATTATAAAATTGGGAAATTTTGAAATTATGGCTATGACAGGCAATAGGTGGAAGTTTAAGCTCAAAAGGGTATGCATGGCCAAAAGAAGGGTTTCTTTTCTTTGATAGCTAGGATCTTTTTTGTTCATTTTATAAAATCAGCTCATATGCAGTGTGGTACCCATGAGGCAAGATAAGCTTTACTTGATGAACTATGGACTGAAAGATGAGATTCAATCTCCACCGCATATCTCAATTGGAAATTAGCATTGAGATAAATTAAGGGGGACGATGCATAAGCTTTTCCAAAAAAAAAAAGGCTAACTAAGATAAATTAAGAAAGAACAAAGCTCTTGGAAGAAATTAATGTGAACTACATGCAAAAAAAGAATTTCTTTTTTTATCGTATAAGTTGTATATTTATCAATAAGTAGTGAGATTCATTACAGACAAAAGTTGCTAAGGGAAACCCTCCCTTAAAATTAAGTTGGAGAGATGGTGGATGCTTTTCATGGTGGGCATCCAGACACCGGAGATCCTCTCGAGAAGAATGCTTCGAACCAGCAGCCAGGATCGAAGCCTCATCAAGGATCAGATATATGGTCGTCGGTGTTAGATGTGGGCAAAACTTTATATGCAAGAATCTGCATAGAGATAACTACAAATTTTTTCCCTATTAGAGAAATAGAGATGTTGATCAGTAAAAAGTGTTTTCTTAAACAGGTTATTGTTTATGGATCGAGAGTCTCATTTTGCTTTATTTGTGGTTTCTCATATCATGTCGATGGCGGATGTGTTAAATCTTCTAAAGAAGTTCCACCACCTTCGGTGAACGAATTTGAATGACAAAAGGTAAAATTTGTAAAGGTGCACTCAGATTTCACGTGATTAAACGAAGAAGTGAGGCACATAGACACGATAAAGGGAAGCAAAGAAAAAATAAAACAGTTTTTTTTTTACATGGTTTGACTAAGCCTACATCCACGCTCTCCTTCTCTCACACGAAACACACTAGAGGGAGGTTCCTCTATAGATAAACCTTTACAATGATCAAGATACCAAGATAAAGTTTGACTGGTTGACCGTCTTTAAGGATTGGAGGTTACAGAAGATATTCTAATTATTCTTATCTTAACACAAACAAAACTTGTCGACTTTATTCTTATCTGCTGTCGACTCTATCTTCTTAAGAGAAGACGCTGGACCATTTGCTAAAGACACTGGACCATTTGCTGATATCAACGTTGGATCCATTTGGTGGTGTGATGATCCATTTAATGGATTATTTGGATCTCGACTACTTTGATGCTGATGTTGAACCGGGTCTGGGAGCGATCATGGTCCTAATTCTTTCACATGCCCCTCAAGCTAATCTTCTTGAGATTCAGCTTGCTCTTAAATAATTAAACCTTTGTCCACTCAACGGCTTCATCAAAATATCAGCTAATTGTTCCTGAGATGAGACGACTTTAAGTCAACTTCTTGTTTTGCCACTCTTTCTATGATGAAATAAAAATTCACTTCTATGTGTTTGGTTCTAGCATGAAAAACCAGCTTGGCCAACAAGTAGGTTGCTCCAAGGTTGTCGCACCACACAGACTAGGGATTTTGTCTCCTCAATGCCGAGCTCAGACATTAATTGTTGCAACCGCAGAAGTTATGAGACTACCCTAGCTATTGCTTTATACTTAACCTCTGTGCTGACTTTCAGGACAAAAGATTCAAATCAAGGTAAGTTAAGTAACCATTTGTGGATCTCTGATCATCTGGGCATCCGACCCAATTTGCATCAATATATGCAGATAGTACCCAATTATTGAATCTGGATATTTGAAGGCCCAGATTGATGGTACCCTTAAGATACCTTATGATACGTTTCACAAGTGACCAATGGATATCCGTTGGATTATGCATGAATTGACATGCCTTATTAACCATATATGAAATGTCTGACCTGATAAAATTGATATATTACAGAGCTCCCATAATACTACAATATTGGGTTAGATCCTTGAGATTTTCACCTTCATATCTGGATATTTGGACATTGACTGTTGCAGGCTTCGAAAGGGGCTTGCACTTTTCTATACTTATTCTGACAAGGAGTTCATAAATATATTTTCTTTGAGTAAGCAAAATTCCAAAAGTATTTTTTATAAACTCTATACCTAAGAAAAAGTGTAAAGCTCCTAAGTCCTTTATGAAGAATTTTGTGTCAAACTCCTTGATGAATTCTTGAACCATACCCTGTGAGCTAACTGTGATTATTATATCATCAACATAAACAAGTATATATAAGGCAACTCCAAGTGAAACTTTAATAAACAAGGACAAGTCAGCCTTAAAGCCTGTGAAGCCCAATTTTTTGAGATGCATTCTGAGTCTCTCAAAACAGGCTCTTAGAGCTTGCTTCAATCCATAAAAGGCTCAATTCAATTTACAAATATTGTGAGGAGTACATTTTTTTTCAAAACCAGTTGGTTGAGATATGTACACTTATTCTTTTAAAAATCTATGGAAAAAGCATTGTTAACATTTAATTGGTGTATGAGCCAATTTTGGCTTGCCACAACAAACAACACCAAACGAACAATTACAAGTTTGACTACAAGACTGCATGTTTCAAAGTAATCAATGCCTTTCTATTGACTATATCCCTTAGCTACTAACCGAGCCTTGTACCTGGCTATTGTTTCATCGGCACGTTTCTTGATTTTGTATACCCACTTGCATTCAATAATATTAGAAACCTTTTTGGGTAGAACAAGGGTCCAAATATTATTCTTAATAAGAGAATCATATTCTTCACCATGGCCTTATGCCACTTGGGATCCTTATACGCTTGATTAAAGATCGTAGGTTCACTTTCTTGGACCAACTAACTGATTAAACCAAAACCAAAATGATAGGGTGATGTGTTGATGCTTCTTGGTTTTAGAATCTTATCTTGAGATCAAGTCACCATTGGGTGGGTTTTGCCTTGAAGGGGCTAATCAGGGACCTCAACTAGAATATATGATCATGAGAGGACTTAACAAGTTGTTCTTGATTTTCTAAGAAGTCATCATCTTGATTTTTCTCATTGTAATCTATACCTTCATCATAAACAAGCTCTTGGTAGAAGGACTGAAGGTCGGATCAGACAGGATGTAAAATAACTGGTTGACTATCATACTTAGTCGTATCCGCTTGATTATCAATTTTAATTGACCCTTGTTTGTAACTTTCATGTTGACGGGTTCTGAGTTGAGCCTCACTTTTCAACCACTTTGACACTTCCTCACTGGCCACAAGAGTTTGAGTCTCGGCATACAAAAAAAATGTTTTATCAAATTTCATATGTCGAGATATATAGATTTTTTTTTAAACAAGGTCAAAGTACACAAAACCTTTATAAGAAGGATCGACTCCGATAAAAACATAGGCTCTTGACTTAGGACTCAACTTAGAGTCATTGTATGAAACAAGAAAAGGATAGCATGTGCTTCCAAAAATTTTTATATGAGCGTAACTAAGACATTTTTCAAGCAACAACTCAGATGGAGTTTTTTTATTGATATTAAGACTTGGCAAGTGGTTGATCAAATGAACAACATATATGAAAAAATCTACCTCGAAGTCAAAATTCAAAGAGGGTTAAAACAACATGCATAAGCCACATTCAGGAACATGCCTATGTTTCCTCTCCACTACACCATTTTATTGGTGTGTATGTGGGTAGTAGAGTTATCTTCTAATTTCACAATGGTTTAAAAACTCATCTCCTCCGTTATTAAGGAAAACTTTGATAGAGTGCCCCACTTACTTTTTAAATATATTTTTGAAAATTTTAAAACAATTGAACGCATTGGATTTCTTAATCAATGGAAAGAGCCAAAAAAAACTTGAAAATTTATCAACCATTAAGAAATAGTACTTATATCCTTCTCTTGATGTGACCAGAGCAGGTCCCCAAAGATCATCATGGTTGACCTCTAAAGGAGCTTTAGAAACATGTTTAGCTCTATCAAAAAAGATTTTATGCAATTTTCCAACCATGCATATAGAACATAAACCATCATCACCATTATCAAAATAATTTAAATAATTATTATGCTTCAAAAGAGATAAAGATTTGTGTCTCGAATGACCAAGCTTAGTATGCCATACTTTAGAAGAATATTTTTTTTTGCTGCACATGCCATGTTCATCTGATGAGTATTGACTTTGCGAATTGGCCAAATGTATATCCTTTCTTTAGTCGGACCACTTTGAATTATTCTCTTTTTCTGTGAATCCTTCATTCAAAAACCATGAGAATGGAATAAAAAAAGCATCTGTGATCTCTGGCAAACTTAGAAACTGAGATTTTTTTTAACACTGAAAACATGTAACACATTTTTTAAAAGAAAACTTACATTCTTAGATGGCAAGAGAACATTACTGATTCTTGACATGGGCACACTGTCGCCATTGGCCACCATTATTCCATTCATTCCATGTTAACTCTTCTTGTTGGTTATGCTACTATCATCATCAGACATATGATGCGATGCTCTAGTATCAGGATACCAATTTGAATCTGCCATGTTGTTGGGGGTCATAGCTACAAAAGCTTTACAAATGTCATAACATTGTCGGGCCGTGTGGTTTCTTCTTTCACAAAATTGACAAATGACTTTAGGCTCACTTCGATTTTTCCTATTAAACTTGTCCTGCTGACCACTTTCATTTTGATTTTCATAATTAAAATTTTTATTTCATCCACGAGTTCATGGCCTCTTCCTCTTTGGGTAAAGAAAGCTGTGGTGGAATTTTGGTTAATGACAGAAGGCTTAGGGGCTAAGATTTAAAGCCTCTTTTCTTGGTTCAATAGCATTTTATAAATATCAACAAAACATGAGAGATGGGTCATGGTTGTAACTGTAGTCATAAAATTCTGATGATAAACCATTGAGAGTATAACTAACAAGATCATTTTCTAACACTTTTTCATTAACAAAACTTATGAGTCCGCCAAAACTTCAGTTTATTCAAATAGTCAAACATGGACTTATCATTTTCTTAATATTCTACAAATTTCTCTTGAGCTGCAGGATTCAAAAACTTGAGTGTGAAGCATATGCACGTTTTAGGACAATCCATGCTTCTCGTATAGTGGGAATGCAAATAATTTGAAAAAGTATGGATTTACTTACCGTTGCTTTGATCCAACATAGCGCAAGCTGATCAACTCTTTTCCATGCAAAATACTCTAAATTTGAAGATTGAGATGAATCAGTACCTTGAACAAACTACGCAGAAGCTTGGGATGTCTCGTCAACATATTTTATGAGGTCCTGAGAATATATCATTGATTCAATCTGCGACTCCAACAAGAGGTAGTTGTTACGATCGAGCTTGATAGAAACCAAGCTTGAAAAAGCGTTCCATTGGATGGCCTGGTTTGGGACCAACGACCCTTATGAGATTGAGGTGAAAGTAAGGGTGTGAGATGCCATTGGCTCTGTGTAAAGGTGCACTCAGATTTCACGTGATTATGATTAACTGAAGGCACACACACAACAAAAGGGAAGCAAAGAAAAAATGAAACTGAAAAGAAAACGTTTTTACATGGTTCGGCTAAGCCTACATCCACGATCCCCTTCTCTCACACGCAACACACGAGAGGGAGGTTCCTTTATGTATAAACCTTTACAATGATCAAGAAAAACAGGATAAAGTTTGCCTGGTTGATGGGTTTATCAGACCACGTCTTTAGGGATATTGGAGATGACAGGAGATATTCTGGTTGTTCTTATCTTCAACACAAACAAAACATGTCGACTTTATCTTATTATCTGCTGTCGACTCTATCTTCTTATGAGAAGACGTTGGACCATTTGCTGATATCAACGTTGGATCCATTTGGTGGTGTGAGAATCCATTTAATGGATCATTTGCATCCCGACTACTTTGATGCTGATGCTGAACCGGGTCTTGGAGCATTCTTGGACCTGGTTCTTTCACAAAATCTATAAAGGTGTGGAGGAAGAAAATTGTCAATGAAGCTTATGCTAGTAATCACTTTGATGTTCTTAATGAGACAGATTAAAGCCATCTCCAGAAAAGGTTGGTCCTTAATTTGGAGCGATCATCTTCAGATTGAGTCCAATTCTAATAAGATGGCCTACCTTTCTTCAATGGTGGAAAAACTGGAAAAATCTGTTCCGACGTCAGTTTTCGATGACAACTTTAGAGGAAAGGTACCAGACATATATTCGAATATTGTGGCAGGTCAGAAGAATGAATATCGATTCTTTGGATGAGGACGTGTCAATCGATGCAAGTCCTAATCTTAAGCCTAATTTAAAGGGGAACGTTGTGGCTGGTCGTGACAGATAAGTATTGAGATCAGGTGATACGGAAAATAACCGCTAATGGTGATATTTCCAATATCCACCCTCATTATGATGGTACGGAGCACCACCGGAGTCCTTTTAGGCTCATTTTAAGGGCATTTTTGTTTGGGCTCCATAGAAAATAATTTTTACCATCAACCCATTTTGATGGTACAAATGCGGACATGCCTCGATACAAGATGTGTGGTGGATATTGAAAATATATCACATGATCCCACCCGAATGATTCTCAAGATAAAGGACACAACAAGTGGTGGAAGTCTTGATTCCTGTTGATTAACTGAGTCATCCCACGAGGGAAATATGATACGGCAGATCGGATCATCATTATTAAGATTCAAACAAAGAAGAAGAGGATGAAGGGTCCAACAACAGTCTTGCTCTTCTTCTGAGCTTAGGCATAATCCCCAACAATTATTATTCAATCATACCACTGGGGTTTTGAACTTTCAGTGTCCCACCACAGGGAGGCGTGCACTGATAACTCCTACCCACGATGCAGAGCCCCACCCCCATTGGTACCAGTCTTGCTAGTTTGCTATCAGGGGCCGCTCAAGAGAAGTTGAGTCACTAAGCATAATTTCATTGGAGGCCATATTTTTCCATTTTTTTGTTTCATTGGAGTCCCTCAGCATGTAAAATTTAAGCATTATATATATATATATATATATATATATATATATATATATATATATATATATATATATATATATATATATATATATATATATATATATATATATATATTCATTTGAAGCCCTAGGCGATAGCCTCAAATCTCAAAGAGGCCAGCTGGCCCTGGTCGCTATAGTAATAGCTGACTGATCTTTTTTTGGGAACAAGGAAAACATTGCCCCAAGATCCACGGTCCAGAACTTACTGAATTGTATGAGAAAGAGCACACTTCTAAACAATCTAAGTCAAGAGGTAGTGAGGTAATTCGAACCATAGATTGGTGCATCAAAAGCAGGTCACTGACCAACGGGGGCTGTTGGTGCACGTCTCATTGTGGTAGGACGTTGCAGGTTCAAAACCCAGCGGCACAATGAATAATAACTGGTGAGGTGTGCCTAACCCCAGCTTGCCTTTTTTTTAAAAAAAGGTCACTGATGAGCAATCATTCAAGATACTGAGACAAGGGTCCGAGACCAGGTACGAGGATGCTCGTAAAACCTTGAATTCTCATTCTTTAAAGGACTCATGAGTCATGAAAATCCTTTCATGGAACGTGAGAGGGCTGGGGCGTGCCTGAGCTAAACAGGAGATCAAAGCTACTTTAGAAGCCAAATGTAAGTGGATTCCTAAAGACCGTTAACATGTGCCTGTCCGTCTCGTTTGTTTGGGAGTCCTGGATTGTGATAGGTTGTGCAAGGATAAACCACTTGATTGGTTTCCTTCTATGTTTGATTTATGAACTGCCATGCATTATCATCTATCCTGTTAGGGGTATGCCTAACCCCAGCTTGCTAATCCAAAAAAGAAGAAGCATGCATGTTTAGTGTTTTAGAATGAGCCATTTAATGGCTCGAGAATTGCTCCATTTTAACATTGGCATAAAAATTTATGCCCATTTTCATGTACACAATCTAGATTGCATTATTGCAAGAAAAAGGTGAACTGCATGACCCCTGCTTACAGTAGCTCTTCTGCATAACTCCTAGGTCTTCCAACAGGGAGATCCTCTCGCTAGACTAAAAGACACCACAATGAGATAGAGGGTCATGCTAGTACAAGGCATATACTCCAAACCAGGCCACTGAAGAAAGATTCAATCTGCCTCCTTTGAGTTGGCCCCATCTTTCAGCCACTCCTGATCTCCTATATTATTGACCAGCCGTGCTCTTGTACTTTGTTTTGCAACTTCTCAGCTTAGTTCAATGAAACTAAATCCACCTACAAACATGAGAGCGGACCCATGCATTGATGGTTTTCTGTCCAAGGCCCCTTGGATGTCATCCATCCTAAAGAATAATGGCGGTCAGAACCCATCAAAATGAGTGGTCCCCACCTAGATAGGCCCCACAAAGATCTGTGATGCCATTCTTCTTCTAGATATGAATCACATCTGATGAGGTAGGGTTGAATTTGGATCCGAAATACATGTGGCAATACTAAATCTGGTAAAAAAATGACAAAAAAAAAACAAGCTCCTTGCATGTGAAAAATGCAATAGGTTAGGATTTTGATCTGAATCTGAATTAGATCTGACTGAAAACACTGACTCTAATCCAATCCCAATGCATATTTGGGTCTTACTGGAAGGATCCAAATCTAGAAATAACATGTCGGATTTGGATTGCATGTCTGACTATATCCAATCTGCTTACACCTCTAGATTTAAGTAGGGCTCCCTATGGAAAAATTCTTTTCAAGAATTGACCAGAAGGGTGTTAAATCCTCGCATCAGGACCGCCCATGATGGGTCCAATCAGATCCAGTCTAGGTCTCAGTAAGTAAGATAAGCCAAATTTCACATGTTTTACAGTAAAGCTGTTTTTGCCTATTGCTGGTCAAATTCATGCCTTACACAGGTCATGTGCCCTTTGTTGGACAACAAAAGGGGACTAACTTGAATCAGAATATCAGATACGGATGGATATGCTCCCGTGGTAAACAGATCCAATGTTTACCGAATTACTTTTACCTATATTTACCATACCACTATTGGGTAAATTTTCAGCATTCTACTGTATAGCACTTTAACATAGTCCACATCAAGCTAGTGTAAAGACAATGATCAAGAAGAGGCTCTGTACTTTGCCCTAATGGCTACCCAATATCAAAGAAAATGAGGGTCTGTGCCCTATAATCTCTAGACGTGCTACCATTAGTAGGCTTCCTAGTAAATGGACTATGTGTACACAAACATCTTGCAGGCCCCAAACGCCATACATCTTGTAGGTATGCAGCTCCCAATGTATGAGAGAAAGGCATGCATGCGTATGAATAAGAAGACCAATACATAGCTCATCTAGTAAGAGAGACTTGTGAACATAAACCTAGTTGATGAAATGCCATTGAGTACGAACCTATGGGTGTGCATCTGTCGCCCCCAAGGCTGAAGTTGGGTGCACTCTTTGGTAAGCAAAGCGAACTTGGGGTTTTACACCAGCGAACTGGGTGAGCAAGGTGAGTTTTCTCCAGTAATTACCAAAAAAGATGCATTTTTGGGCAAAATCTCGGCAATAAAAAATAAATTTTATAAGAATATAAAAAACAAATATTTAAAAAAAAACCACACAGTATTTTCACCATAAATAGCTGTTAAAAACGTAAATATTGCATTTAAATCATGATATTTATGTTTTAACGAAAAATCACAATATTTTAAAAATAGCACGAGAAATTGCTGTTTTTTTACTTTCAGGTAATTTCTCGCGTTTTGTCACTATGGCTACCAGTACGTGCGTTTCTCCATGTAACTAAAACAAAAAAGAAATTAACAGGGAAGCAGTTTACCAATCATTACTAGAAACACCTTCCAAAATCCTGTATCAAGAACCAGAATTTAACCCCAAAAACAGCAAAAGAGGGGTGAAAAGAAAAGAAGACGGCTATAAAATGTGAAAAAGCAAGAAAAAGCAGGTGGTCGTATGCCCGTATAAGGAAGCAATTAATAAGAAAGTAGTCCCCTACAATAAAAAAAGATCATGTGGGGAGAGTTTCTGACGGCTGCAGCTCTAGAGACCACCAAATCTCTCTTTCCAAAGATGAAAGCCATCCCTCTTTATTCGATAATCATATGTTATTATCATCACGTAATAAATTACACCCCCCCTCATTTTTAACTATTCTCGTAATCTGAGACGTGGTGAGGGCATGATTTCCTTTCTAGTATTATCAATATCTCGTAGAAGATCTCTGCAACTCTGCATGGCTCTCTGATCACCGCCATCCTTCCAATCTGCAACATTCCTTGACGTAAGACAAGACGATGCAAAAAAGTTGGAAATCTCTCTACCATTATTATCACCAACTAGGACAAATCGATGCTAGGTCATCCCCATTCTAACTAAAAGTATTAGAGAGCAAATGGGGGACCTCTTAATTGCCGACCCAATTGAAACACCCACTACATCGATCTAACGGTTTGGATGGCATTGGGTTACAGCCTTTTTGGAGGTGGCGTTAAACTTGTTTCCTGTTTGGGGTAGTAATAGCAACTGCTTCCCTGACACCTTAGAAAGCCACTGCACAGAGACAAATGGGGATATTTGGAATTTGGATACAGAAAGCGACATCTAGTTATCATGTGTTTGAAATTTTGAAATATGTAGACGCATATATTTTCTCTGGTTGGTACATTACATACTGAAAGGTTCTTTACGGAGAGGGAGAGAGAGATAGATAGATAGATAGAGGGTGGCGTGTTTGGTTGGGTTTGGTCAGAGATAAAACCTAGCAAGAAAAGCACCACACGCCAAGAGAAACCCAGCTGTGATTTCATGTCTCTTGTGGAAACCCAGCTGGTAATGTGGGGTTAAGGGTCTTCACTGTTATTGGAGGCAAGAATGTGTTGTTATATCACATGTCCAAATATGTTAACGATTTATCATTCTTGGGTCTTGATCTTCATTTCTTTCCTTTTCTTTTCAACTTTTATACTCCCCATTTTGGGCTCATGGCCCAATGTACAACTTGTTCCAGTTTCATCACATATCATGCTTGTTCCATCAACCAAACATTGGTATATTATGGTTAAGGTGACATTCAGTAGCCGACTCTTATGAAGCAGACTCTTCTCAATACTACTGCCTTTCAATCTACATTTTCTCTCCCTTCTTTCTGTTTCTAACTTGATATAAAGATTGAAAGCTAGAGACAAGAAGCTAAACTGTTACACCTTACCTTTTTCACTCATGGACAGAGGTTGGTGCTTCAACATTCTTTTCTATGTTCTAGCCCTCTCCGCGTTCTCTAATTGGTTCCAGTTGAAGTTGTCTGCAGAGGGTGAGTCCATTTCTCTTAAAATCTCTCTCTCTCTCTTTTAAAAGCTCCCATTCTTCTTACTGTTCTTTTGACTAAAAGCGTTGCCTTTCTTCTTTTTTCTTCATTCAGGTAGATCAGTATCCAAATTGCTCGAGGTTCCCAAGGTAAAATGGCTAAAGCCTATTGCAAATATTTTCAAGTCTTTTCCTTCTTGCTTCTCTCCTAGAGTTTCTTGTTCTTTTCCTGATAATGTATTAAGGTGAGCCTCATTTGCCAACATATACATCAGTTGGGGGCTGCTCAAGAAGAGAGCAAGATTGTATATGGACGAGGAATGAAAGCTGTGATAGGTTCAAGGCCTCCAAGATGCCAGAGGAGGTGTGCTACTTGTGTGCACTGTGAAGCAATACAGGTACCGGCCACTCCACAGTTCAAGAACGGAAAGAAGCAGGCAGTGGTATCTACCATAAGTTCAATAGGTAGTGACACGTCCAACTACAAGCCCATGAACTGGAAATGCAAATGTGGAGACTTCATGTACAATCCATGATGACAGTCAAGTTGAATACACTAACAGATGAGGGATTGTGATTATGCAGCAATAATGTCATGAACTGCTTATATTTTGCAGTTCTTTCTTTTCTCTCTTAGTGTATATTAAAAAGTTGTGGTTTTTAGTGATACATATTGCATATAGTGTTAGAATAAAAAACAATATTATAATGCAAATCAGATTAAATCATTGATTCAAACCGTAACAAGGTTCACGCATGTCATGTTCCGGTTGAAACCAAAATTCAAACAAAAACATCAAATCAAATAGATGCAAAGAACAAAATAATAACAAGGAAAACATGTTAATATTCTGCAAAAGGCTAAGGCGTATAAAATTACTTCCCTTAGAGAAGATTCGCCCCCACATACGGTGCAAAAAAGGTCCGGCATTCTTCTCTCATGATATAATAGCCTCAGCGATCTAGATTGGTGCACTCCGATGATAGATCACCCTTTACAGACAACCTCAGCGAATGACTGTTGCATAACTCTCCTTTTCGGAAAACACTCACAAGGCAACAAAAGAGAGCTGAGAGAGAGAGAGAGAGAACAAACAAGAGTCACTTGCGTCCATATATCTGTAACCACGACCCTCTAACCACGTTTTATAACACCTGAACGGGTATTAAAATGTGAAAGAGACTCGTTACCATTTACGAGGTAACGTGACCCGTTAACAGAACGATCCGTTATCCATTTCTCTTTTTCCATTATTTAATCCAAATAAAAACAATAAATGCGGGACAAAAAGAACATTGGACTTAGAATGAATATGTCCCTAAAAGGCCAATTACCCGAACCCGAACTTGGTTCGACTCGAAGCGGCGGGCGGGCACGTGCGTGTGTGTGGTAGGCATTCCATCCCCTTGTTCTTTGAAACAAGTGATATAATCTCCATGTAGGTTATAAACCCCACAACCTTTTTGAGATTCTTCAATATGAGACTATTCTACATCATCAAAGTCCAAAAGTATTCCATAAAGGAGTGGTTCTCAAATTGTTTTCTCCTTTGAATTAACTCATCATCTCCTCTTACATCCAACATCCCCCCACAAATTCAAAGAATGAGAACATGAGGAAATAAAGATGCAAGATAGAGTAATTTGCAGCAGGACATATCATGCTTTGAGTAATGGTACCTTCCGGTTTGAACCACTACCTTAATTGGCTAACTTTATCTCCATATAAATGAAGTGAACTAAAGTCTTGAACTTGAACTTTTGGTGTAGGAGTATCCATTAGCAACAACATGATAAAGGTTTTGGTCGTAATCTTTAGGGCCGGCGAGTTAAAGGTTGTGCGCCCAAATCTTGTTTCATGAGTGACTTCAGAAATGACCCAATTCCTTAAATTATGGCCACACAGTCACACTCACATAGGTGAGCTTCTCCAGAGATGCACTGTTAATATCTCGACTAGAAGGCTTTGAACCCATTCAGAGTTTTCACTCTTCCTTAACTTGCAACTACAATACCTTTCCAGAGTAATCGAGAGAAAAGACACAGATACATAGTATCACATTAAGAATGTGCTATCTAGTTCACCCTACAACTAATTATTACTACATTGAACCTACTTTGTGGGATATCCACTCAGATAGGTTGAGTTGCCATTGTAGATGAACTACTGATATGTTTCAGTCTCATCCCCTCTCTAAATTTCAGGATTAATGACTTATCTAATCCTTTCATTAATGGATCAGTTGTGTTCTCTTTGGATCCAACATAGTTCACAACAACCACTAATTGAGACACCAATTTTCTTACAGATTTTATTCTGACTTGTATGTGTCTTCTTTATTTTTTATTATATTTTATGCTTTTAATTTTTGCAATTGTGGTCATATTGTCACAATGCACAAAAATTGCAGGAATTGGTTTGCTCGTTAAAGGAAGTTTCTCTAGACCTCAAAAGTAGACCATGACAAAATAGTCTGTTTTACTGACCTCCAGGTGACTGTACCTTCACCCAAGGTAAATATATACCGTGTTATGCTATAACTCTCAAAGTTTATGGCTATCCAGCTTGCATCACTATATCCCTCACGAACGATAGGGAATCACTATATCTCTTAGAATGGATATGGCTTTAAAGGGCCAATTACCCGAACCTAAACTTGGTTCGTCACGATGCGGCAGGCGAGCACTCATACGCGTGTGTGTGGTAGGCATCCCATCCTCTTGTTCTTTGGAACAAGTGATAGAATCTCCATGAAGGTTATAAACTGCACAACCTTTTTGAGATTATTCAATATGAGACTATTCCACATCATCAAAGTCCAAAAGTACTACATAAAGAAGTGGTCCCCAAATTTATTTTCTCCTTTGAATTAACTCCTCATCTCCTCTTACATCCAACATATAGTTGCATATCAAATATATTGTTTAGAATGTTTGTGGGGATAGGGAGTATGAGGTATGTGTGGTCTGCATTGCCATCTACAAACATTTTTGAATCAGGGAAAATAAACTGTGAAGGTTGTGTACCCAACGTGTCCCTTTTGTGGTGACAGAGAAATAACAGACGGTCGCAATGTGGCATCCAAAACATGATTTACATTATTTACTTGAATTACACACGCTGTGATGCTTCCTCACACTCTCCTTTTCTTTTCCTTCTGTTTGCATGTAAGGGTCGTCCCTGTCTTGTCATGTAAGGAAACAAAGTCTCTCTCTCTCTCTTCAGAAGCACTTACGTCCACCTAATAGAAACAATAGGTGTGTGACTTAAGAGATGCACTCAACATCGTTGAGAATTTTTAAGTAATCACTTTTGGTACATTGTGGGCTCTTGATTTTTGAAGATATTAAGAAACCTACATATATGTCGCAATCGCATGATCTAAAACTTGTTTAAAATTTTCATTGTTTTCATTTTTTTAATTTTTTAGTTGTTTTTTTATAAAACCAACCTTATAGATATAACCTATAGTTTTCTCTAGAAGGAATGGGCTTTTGAATCATCTTTTAGACACATGGTTTGATAAGGCTTCAAAAATCAACAACCTACTATGTGTAATACTTTATAGGGTAATAAAATCATGTTTAGATCCAAAAGCCACACTACAAGAAAATCGTGGATTAGTGATGGTCTCTATCCATCGCTAATCCGTCGCTAAACAGTTTAGCGACGACTTAGCGATGGATAGAGACCATCGCGAATTTTTGCTCGCTAATTAGCGAAAAAACTTATCTGTCGTTAATTCCGTCGCTAATTTGCGACAGATTAGCGACGGATAATGTCCATCGCTAAGCTGTCGCTAAATTTAAAAAAAAAATAAAAAAAATTGATCCCTGTCGAGCGGTATTCCGGCAGCAATAAGCCGGACTTATATCGCACCCGACAGGCATTGCACAGAACCAGTGCTCTCCAGCGTCGCCGTCCTCTGTGAACCGGCGTCATCGTCCTCCGTGAACCGATGCTCTCTGGCGTCGCCGTCCTTCGTGAACTGGTGTTGTCATCCTTCGTGAACCAGCGTCGCCGTCCTCCGTGAACTGGCCACCCGCACCAATGTCTCGAGGTTAAAGTGGTTCGAGTCTCCCTCCGACTTCACCCCGGACGAAAGGACGATCACAGAGGAGAAAGACAACATTCCGTCTTCAATATTATCGTTCCTTGACAGCCCAGAGGCCGGCCACTTCTTCTCATCCACTGCAGCTGCTGGCACCGCCATCTTCGGCTCCAACGAGCTGCCAAAAGCTGAGGTTCCGGCCTCCGCTTTTGCGTCTGCCTCATCGTCGTCCTCCGTGAAATGGCATCCTCCGTGAGACGGCGTCCTCCGGCGTCGCCGTCCTCCAGCGTCCTCCGGTGTTGCCGTCCTCCGGCATCGCCGTCCTCCAGCGTCCTCCGGCGTCGCCGTCCTCCGTGAAACTGCCTCGTCACCGTCATGCTCTCCGACGTCGCCGTCCTCCGAAGAAGTCGGTTTAAATCGAGCGCGACCAATTTAAATTTCGAACGTGGAGAGAGGGAAAATTTCGCGCTCTGTTAAATAAAAAATTAGCGAGGAATTTAGCGATGGAATTTTTCCGTCGCTAATTAGCGACGGAAAAATTCCCTCGCTAAAATGTTTTTCTTGTATTGAGAATTAGCGATGAAAAAATCATTGTCGTTAATCCGTCGCTAATTAGCGACGGCTTAGCGATGAAACAACTTTCATTGCTAATCCGTCGCTACTTAGCGACAGAAAAATTCCCTCGCTAAAATGTTTTTCTTGTATTGAGAATTAGCGATGAAAAAATCATTGTCGTTAATCCGTCGCTAATTAGCGACGGCTTAGCGATGAAACAACTTTCATTGCTAATCCGTCGCTACTTTGCGATGGATTCATGAAGAAATTTTTCTCTAGCTAATCTGTCGCAAAGTTGCGACGGAAAAAATCCGTCGCAAATTTCTGTTGCTAATTAACATTTTTCTTGTAGTGTCAGTTCCCACTATCTTAAACATAATGAATCCATCCATGAGGCAGATTAGATCAAAACAACTTGTGCATAGGAGTTTTAGAGGGGATTGTATATAATGGCAGTTAGAAAATGACCCTGAAGAAACAAACACAGAAATAGCAAAAGAAAAAAATAATCACATACGAAAACAATGATTTTATGCGTTTCAGCAAAAACTTCTTACATTCTCGATTGCACTGAGCCTTCTTTTTTTATTAATTATGATACACAATATAAAGGAGAATGCCTCTTTAAATAGGAGTCCACGAATTTTACATAAAATTTAGTAGTGTTGCTAGATAGAACAAAGAGTCTAGGGTAAAATTATAGAACTACCCTAACACAAAAATTATGAATTCATATCGAGATAGAAAACAAGCTTTACAATCCTCCAACAATAGCATCGTTACTAAAACACTGTACCTTCTCTCAATAAATAAATAAATAAATATATATATATATATATATATATATATATATATATATATATATATATATATATATATATATATATATATATATATATATATATATATATATATATATATATATACACACGCTCACGCCAGCTAAGCTTGCATTTTTTACCTGACCTTGTCATTTTTATTAAAGGCTGGTTAAAGTCTTGAAATGACTTATAGGACCTTCTTTCCTGAGAAATACTAGTGATAGATAGATGCAGTGAGACTCTGTCCCACCAGGGCCACATTTATGCCAAAATGATTAAAAATGTTGTTTGGATATGAAGAATTCAGTTGAACTGAATTTGGATGTATAATCTGATACTTTTTAGTAGCAATAATTCTCGTGGGCCATTACCGTTTGTTGGGTAAAACATAAAAAAGTGTGGAATGGTGTCAGATGTACAATGCTCGTTTGAAGATGTGGTTAGGGTTGCACACGAGTTCGAGCTTAGAGTCGAGCTTGAACAACACTGTCCTGGCTCCTGGCTCCTGGCTCCTGGCTCAGTTTCGAGCTCGGGTTGAGCTGAGCCCAGCCGAGATTGACAGTATTCCACAAAATACAATCATTTAAAATTTGAAGGGGCGAGAATTGATCGCGCCATTTCGTACGAGGCAGATACAAGAACTCCCCACCACTAAGATAGCCCATCCTTTCCTAATATGAAGGACAGATAAATATATAAAAAGTAGGCCGTCCTTCTCTAATACAAAAGGACAGAAAGATGGTAAACATATTAAGTGCAAAGCTACGAACAACTTTAATCACTTTTTGATAAAAAGCAATAACCAAACATATTAAGGCAAAAATGGGTTTTTTATTACATGGCAAACAAATAAATATATAATACCAGAAACCTAATCGAGCTTAGTGCCTTGATCAAGCTTGGTTCGTTTATCTAGGCCGAGCCTGGTCCCATGTTCAAACTCTGCTCATTTATATTGGCAAACAAGCTCGAGCCCAGCTTAAACAGTGCTTGAGCTGAGCTTGGGTAAGCTCAGTTCATTGTGCACCCCTAGCAGTGGTAATTTGATTTCTTAGACAATTATGCAGTCCACACACTAATTGATAATGCCATGACCAAGATTTCCAGAAACCCACATTAATGAGAATTCCTTTCTACCGTCTCTTATCCAAACACACGAATAATGGTATAATATGTCCAAAAACAAATTTAATTTCAACGATTTATTTATTATTTTAGAGCACATTTGAAAGAGTGAAAAATAATCTCTTCTTATAAAAAAAAAACAAAACAAAAGAAAGAAAAAATGTGAAAGCCATGTAAGAAAAAGGAAAACAAAAATCTCACTATGGGGTTCCAATTCCAAATAAGAGAAAAATTCACATGAAAAAATTTCATATTTTACATATACAAAGTTTTTTCACCTAAGAAGATGCAGAAAAAGCGATGAAAATTTTCGAAACCATACATCCCACGCTTTTCGAATGTCATTCATATTCAGAATTTCTAAGAAAAAAATTACCACTTGGAAACGTGGCCTGTACAGGAGTACCAAACTCCTATAACCAATAAAGCCAAACATCATTTTAGGCGATTTAGAAACTCGGTTGGGCACACGATGCCTCTGGCAGATTGGCTCAACAAACGAGTGGGTGCAGCAGAATTCACGTGCAGCACAACATGGTGAAGGTCCATTTGCTCATAGAGCTGCAAATGCAAATTGGGGGTAAAGACAACCCAATGATCTGAGTGGTCTGGCCCACTTCTGGGCGTGGGCTCAACTGCAACTGACAAACAGGGTCAGCAGACAGGCCGGAGGTTGACCTGATTGGGCAGACCCCTCGAACCAAGCGATCCAGGGGTAGGACAAAAATCTGCAGGCCCAAAACCTGACTCTCTCTCTATCTCTCTGCGGTGCAGAATGTGCATTTTGGATATGGGGTCTGTCTTATGAGTGTTTTCTGATTCAAATCAATATTGTAAGTCGAATCTAATTCGAGTTCAGATCAAAATCCAATTTGTTTGCATTCTTTACATGCTCATTGCTTGCTTTTTTACTTGTCTTTTCACCAGGTCCAATATTACCACATATAGTTTGGATCTGGATACCTCATCAGATCTGATTCCGATTTACTGTTCACATTTTAGTTTTGGATTCAGACTGATGTGATCCAGCCTGAGTCCGACCCCCTCTCTCTCTCTCTCCCCGTTGGCTCCAGGCCCCTATTCCAAGATTCACGTTTGTCTTCTACCCTATTTTTAAAAAATTCAGTCTTATCATTGAGGACAAACTCCACCTCATCGCCTGGCTTTCCAGCTTACTCTTTCTTTGCATGAGGCTTAAATTCCTTATGTAGTGGGGTCTCGAAGGTTCTTCTTTCCCCATGCACTAGCCATTTCAAGTGTTTATCTACGATTATAGCTATCCTCGTTCATAGCAGCTCTTCTGTGATCTGAATCGTCTCTCCCATGCTAGGACCGCCACCTCCATATCTTGCAATTTCTTGGTCATCTTACCCACCATCTGGTTCAGCTGCCTACCAGGATCCGAATGTTGAAACAGACTTCGACTCTCATATCTCACCATCCACTGTTGATGCCGCTTCACCGCCGCCGCTTAGTCCCATTTCCTCATTAATGGGTATCAGTATAAGTGAAGTCGCTGAGATTATTGGCGTTACTATTTCTCAAGAGTAACTTCAGTCCACCAAAGACGCCATGCTACATTCCATCAACTTCTGCGTTGACCTAGTGGCTTCATCGATTTCTTCTAAGCAAGATCAAGCATCCCTAATCTTACCTTCTAGCATCGCGAGGTTAGTTTCCTATACTGCACCGAGTGGTTCTTGCTGAGGGAGCCGTCATCGTCGGCTTCAACTAATGGTGCCCGCAACCGATTTCTCTCTGAGACAGTCAACACACTCGCGTACCATGAGGTGTTTCCCTGGTTTTCAGTTATGAAGCTCCCTTGCTGAAATATCAGGGGTCTTAATTGCCCCTCTAAGCGCCTCTTCCTGACGAACTGGATCCATCAAAAAAAGTTGGACATCATCGCCATTTGCAAAACTAAGATGATCGAGGTGTCGCGCTCTGTTGTTTATGAGATTTGGAGAGGTGCTGACTTCATTTTTAAGCCAGCTATTCATTTTGCTGGAAGTATCCTAATTCTTGGCAAGTATTCTATCGGTATCTCTCAAGTTGACGTCGACCTTTTCTCCATCTCGATCTCTTTACCTTTTCATGTCAGGTATACCTCAGCTGCGATTGTAGTTACTACCGTCTACGACCCGAACCATCAACACCTAAGGGCAGCCTTTTGGTTTGACCTATCTAGGGTTTATCATTCTTTCGAGAACATGCACATTTTTATGGAAGACTTCAATTGCTTGTTGTCCACCAACGACTCCAACATGCCGGTCTCCAATCTTGCCTCTATGTACGGTTTTCAGGCATTCAACCAACTGCACTAGCTTTACTCGGTTCCGCTTGTGGGAGAGGTCTTCTCCTAGTCCAACCGCAAATCCCGTCCGTGCTATCGGTTTCTCGACCGCGTGCTGGTATCGACTGATCTTCTGGCTTCTATTCAGACATCTTCTGTCGGCTGCTTCCCCAATCCATCTTTGACCATAGCCAAGCAGTTACTTGCTGGGGAAACGATTCCTTCGTTTATCGAAATTTCTGTTTTGAGCAATGGTGGCTTAAGGAACTGGATTTCTCTTTAGTTGTCCTTCAATCTTGGTCAAAATCGTACTCCGCAACTAGGGTTGCGATGCGTTTCATGGTTAAGCTATCTCACCTATACCGCGACATCCGTAAGTGACTTTCTTTAAATAGGATTAACAAATTCAGACATCTGGGTGAATGAGAATCAAAGTTGTCGGCTATCCACCAATCGTTGTCTCTTAATGAAGCTCCCTCGGATTCCAGTATTGAGGGCTTGAAAGCAAGATCCATTGAGTTGTCCCTTCTATTGCATTCTTGGAGGCTTAAAGATAAGATCCATTGGAAGCAAAGGTCCAGGGTGCTTTCGCTTGAAGCGGGTGATGGGAATACCCGTTTCTTTCACTCTTTTGCCTCGCATCACTATCAGAGGCATGCCATCCCTTCCATCTTCATTGAAGGGGTTTTCTACTCGGCCGAGCATGTCCTTCCTTCTATTACCTGCTATTTCAAGGATCTCTACGCCCATAACCCGTCCTTAGGTGGCTCTATTGGCAGTCTCTTGGTTCGATCCATGAGCTGCACTATTTCCAGATCTCTTTAGGCTTCTTTCGCTGAATCTTAGATTTTTTTTGCTATTCGTGATTTGTCTGGGTAGAAAGCACCTGATTTTGATGGTTTCTCGGTTGATTTCTTTCGTATCTTTTGGCACTGCGTTAAAGCTGACCTGCTTCAAGTCTTAGCTAAATTCCATCACAACTATCGGTTGCCGGTTCATTCTCATCTGTCTATTGTCTCTCTTATTTCAAAGGACGTGGCGTCTTTAGACATATCCAGATTTTATCTTATCTCCGTGTTGGGAGGGATCTATCATATTATTACTAAGGTGTTGGTCAATCGGTTATGTAGCGTCGCCCCTCAGATTTTCTCTGTTTCTCAGTTCACATTCATCCCTAGTAGACCGATTTCACATTGTTTCATTCTAGCATCCGAAGTTATGCACTCTTTAAAGCGTAGTGATCAGCCTTTCTTCACTATGAAGCTCGACTTTCATAAGGCTTTTGACTTGGTTCATTGGTCTTTTCTCTTCCACATGCTAGACAACTTTTGTTTTGGCAGTCGCTTCACGAGCTGGGTGCGCGAACTTGTCTCTAATGCCCACTCTCAAATTAAGATTAATGGATTCCAAGGCCAGCAGTTCAAGCTCGGGTGAGGTATCCGGCAAGGGTGCCCTCTATCTCCTCTTCTTTTAATGCTGTCGCTGAAGACCTTGTGGTCTTGTTAAAGAGGGTAGCTCTGCACTGGATCATTGATCCTATCGGAATCGAGGAATTCCCATTTCATATTCTTACTTATGCCAACGACATGATCCTTTTCGGCCGCGCAACCACTTAGCAAAGGTTGTGTTTCAAGCTTGTCATCCATCTCTTCCTTTCTCTGTCCGATTTATCCCTGAATAACAGTAAATGTTGCCTGTTCATGGTAAACGCGTCTCCCTCTCTGGTTGCCATTGGCCAGAAGATTTTTGGCTGCTTTGTCATGGAGCTTCCTATGTCCTACCTAAGCCTTCCTCTTCATCTTTCGTGTATTTCGGCTACTTCTTGAAACGCTACTCGTCAGAAAGTCCAAACCAAAATTTCATCCTGGCAGGCTTCTTACATATCTATTGCGGGATGTTGAACTCTTATCAAGCACGTTCTTTCATCTATCCCAGAATTCATAATGTCCATGTTTGTGATGCCTATTGGTGTGCACAAAAAGCTCTCTTGCTTAATAGTGAATTTCCTTTAGTCTGGTCGCTTCCCTCAGCATAAGCGCCATCTAGTGGGTTGAAACTTCCTGTCGCTTACTCGAGGCAAGGGGGTTGGAGATTATTGACTTCTATATGCGTAACATCATTCTCGTCGTTAAGCTAAGTTGGCAAGCTCACCAACCTGGAACTCCTTGCGCGAATTTTCTTCTCGCTAAGTATGGTTCCTTCGAGTCACTTCAATATGATTCTCGATTGAACAAACTTCTTGCCTCCCCGCTGCGTAGGTCCTGGATCAAAGCTTGGTCGGCCATCATCTCTAAGGAGGGTAACCCTCAACCCATTTTCCAGTTTATTCAAAGAGCTATTGTGCCAGGTGACGAATTTCGCACCAAATCATGTTACTTGTCTATGTTGCCACAGAGTGCTGATTGCTTTCCTGCTAGCCTTATCTGGGGCTGGGGGCTTACTCCCTGTTCGAAGTTCCTTGCTTGGCTAATCGTGCATGACCAGGTCCAGACTGACTGTCTTCTAAAGCACTTTGGTTTTCATCTGCCAAGTAGGTGTATCTTGTGCAAGTCTGCTGAAGAATCCACGTTTCATCTTTTCTGGGACTGCCCCACCTTTAGGAACACTTTCAAGCACACCTGAAACGAGCCTAAAGTCATCGTACGTCAGGAGTCTTTCGCTCTGGACCTGTTGTGGGGTCCGCAATCTGTTAAAAAGTGCAAAAGATTGAGTCTCATCTTGAGAACATGGCTTCTTTCCTCATGATGGGCGGTTTGAATGTCTCGTAACAACACTATCTTTCGGGAATGCTCAGTTACTTTAGGCAAGCTGGTGCATTGCATCTTATCCAATGTGCACTGTATTTTACGTTTCTCGATCCCTGACTTTTAACGCTTTCTGACACTTCGGTTGCCTCTTGAATCGGGCTGATCAGTTAGTGCTTTTTGCTTTGTATCTCTGTTTTGGTTTTGTTTCTTTGGCTTTCACTGTTCTTCTGTGTTCTTGGGCTCAATTATGTTGACCCTTTCTGTTTAGTGTTGATGCTTATTTTCATCTCTCTCTGTGTGTGTGTGTTAAATATGTTTTTTTTAGAACAACCTTCCACAAAATTGCAAGCTGGAGACATGTAAGCTGAACATAAAACCAAAAGAAAATGGTTTTCATGAGGAAACCATTAGGAGCTAGTGATTCATTCCTTCCCCCTTGACCTACCACACAGAATAGTAACCAGCTGAAAAATACAGAACGCCCTTTTTACTTTAAGAAAGAAGTAAAACGTTATTTTCCTATTCTCCAACATGATAGGTCTCTTGAAAGAGAAATAAGAATCTAGGACCCCTTCCCCACAGTTTGTCTTTTCCTCCCATTCCCCTGTCCCTTTCCTATGTGACGCTAGTTTTTTGCTTTAAATACGACTAATTCAAAGGTCCCCATTAAATTGCAGTTTGAAAATAACGCTACAAGCCTACAAAGCCATCTACTGTTAATATCAGCAAACTGTATTTGGAAATTCTTAACTTAAAAAAGGACACGATTTGAGGGGTGTCTTTTATTTCATGGGCAATATAACAAAGTTTCATTTTATTGTCCTGGGACCAGGATGTAAACGGGTCGGATTCGTTCTGTAGGTAAGCATTTACAGAGTCCAACCTAATTGGATTCTCATTCTAGTGGAAAAAGGTAATATCAATTCCAGATCTGAATAGCCAGTCAGATATGTTTTATATATAATCACTTCGGATTATCTGTCAGATGCAGATTTGGTTTGGATTCCGATGTAAAACTGCATTATTAATCCGGTGCCGCTTGCTCTACGGAATCCCAACTAAATGGATTTAGATTCATCCAAATCTGAACTGTTGGCATCCCAACCCACAATGGCTCACATCGACCCCAGGAACCCTGATGAGGATTTCTTGCCAAGATAAAGTATGGACCTAAGAAACCATTTTAGACCTGACTTGCAATGGGATCCAAAGTGGACCCAATATTCCGAGGTTAATTAGAAGGCAAAGTTCAGCTAAAGACAACATGATGAGGCCATGCAGCTTCCAAACCTAGAGCCCCGTTAAGGACTCTAGATGAAGCTGATGTCAGTCAAAGTCCAACTCAAGACTTTTTATCTTACTTGCTTATGCCCAAGCAAAAACATGAGCTACTCGACTATGGGCTATGGTCTTTCATGACTCGGTCCGACTTGATGGGCTCAATGATCAACGCATTTTGAAACAACAACCATTGCAATCTGGCGCATCAAGTTCATAGCAAAGCCGTGGCGTAAAAGGGCTCAGTTAGCTGTTTATCCACTCCTTTTAACAGCCATCATGGTCACCATCTTCTCCTGTCAGCCTTACTAGTTTTCTGCATAAAATAGTGTTTTATCTTATTTTCAACAAAAAAAAAATGGCAAAAGAAAACGTCCCCTAAGACATCCTGCACTTATGGCTGATTGGTTGTACTGTGGAACGATGAATTTCAAGAAAACTGAAAATATTTATTAAAAATAAAAAACTGAATAAAAAGGCCAACAAAAAGCATAGCATTGTCAACAGCATGCTCCAACATGACCAAAAATACCTAAAATAGAGAAGTGCATTGAAGAGACAGTTCTCCGTCTGAAAAGCTAGAAGCTGTCAGAAGTACATAAAATAGTGTTTTATCTTATTTACAGTGCATGCAAGTGCAAAAATTATTATAGAATTTTTAAAAATCTAGCAAACAAGAAAATCTGAAAAGCTAGAAGCTGTGAGACAATTTATCTGTCGGCAAGGGCGTAGCTAGGATTCATGTGAGGGGAAGGGGGGGGGGGGTTGCGGGGGGCAAACAGGGGTGTAGCAAAAAGAAATTTATTTGTGAGATAGTCGGGGGTAGCGCCCCCCCCCCCCCCCAATTTTTTTTTTGAGATAAAATAAAAAAAATGGCTACAATTATTAATAAAAATCTACTTCATATGGACAAATCAAACTATTTGCTGCAGTCATGAGCTTTAAAAAAAAAAAATTTAACTGTTTGGGGGAGGCAGGACTGGGCTAGGGGCAAACAGGGGTGTAGCAAAAAGAAATTTATTTGTGAGATAGTCGGGGGTTCGGGGGCAGCGCCCCCAAAAATTTTTTTTTTTGAGATAAAATAAAAAATGGCTACAATTATTAATAAAAATCTACTTCATATGGACAAATCAAACTATTTGCTGCAGTCAGGGCTGGGCTAGGACTGGGCTGGGCTACAAAAATGGATAAAAAATTATTTCATATGAAATCAGGGCTGGGCTAAGACTAAGCTTTAAAAAAAAAATTAACTGTTTGGGGAGGCAGGACTGGGCTACAGCCTAGTCCTGCCCCCCCTACCTACGCCTTTGTCTGTTGGTGGTGATTTTTTGCATAACTGCATATGCCCTTAGGCTCGGGTCTGCACCTTTAAAGTCTTACAAAAATAATATAACTCAATTCTTATGTTTAATGTATTTAAAACTTTGCTACTTCTATGAAATTAGAATTTAATCGGTTGTTGAATTCAAACATGGAAAGCAACACACAAAAATCAACTGTCTTCCAATAAGATGTGAAATAGGCATATAATTCTCTTTTTTTAAGAGAATTATATTCAGATGCACATGTAGCAGACCGACCTTCCCATTTATTACGGAAAGAAGAAACTTTCATCGATGTGAAATTGCTTTCACCAGAAATACATTGACTCCAGTCGTCTAGAAAGGCCATGCACTTTTTTTCTTGCGTTATAGTTTGAATCCCGTAATAGGACATCACTGCTATGACACTTAAGGCCAGTAATCCGCGCCACATCTTTTAGGGTCATGGCGATCTCAAAAGAATCAAACTGGAATGTGTTTGTCTGATGATTCCACTTATTTATCAGGTGGGTCATGGTGTTTCAGCATATTTCAAAATAATGCTGGTCCAGAAAGTCACCAAAGTGCATATTTCGTAATTGATCCTTCTGACATGCACTCAGCTGACCATACCACGACAAAACTACAGGCCACTGATACCGCCCTCCGAGCTTTTCACCTGATGCTCTACTTCTCTTCTGACCTCCCTGTAACACAAAATAACATATTATTCGTATCAATTGTAAATTAGTCACATTTGTACTTATATACCTAGTTGTAGACAGTAATCACTATAAATAATAATCGTTGCACACACACTATCACAGTAATCGCTATACGAGGTAATACCTATCACAATAATCGCTATCACAAAAATTGCTATATATAGTAGTCTCTAACACAGTAAATCGTGAAAGACATGATCGATTTATGTACCTTGGTCACACTTTTCTCCTCTTCAACCCATCCCTCCAACCTCTGCCTTTCTTGTTGCTCTGTCGCCTCCCACTGCTTTTCTACTACTGCCGTCCTTCGCTCCATCGCCTTCGTTCTCTGCTTTTTAATTTTTTCCTTCCTTTTCCTTTCCTTCTCTTCCTCCTCCTACTTCTTCCTTTCTCTTTCCTTCTCTTCCTCGTCCTCCTTCTTCATTTGCCTTTCCTTCTCTTTCTCGTCCTCTTTCTCCTTCCTTTGCCTTTCATTCTCTTCCTCGTCCTGATGCTTCTTCCTTTGTCTTTTAAATTCCATCTTCATCATTTGTCTTTCCTTCTCTTCCTCCTCCTCCTTCTTCTTCAATTGCCTTTCCCTCTCCTCCGCCTCTTTCTTATTCTTTTTTTGCCTTTTCATCTCCCCTGCCTCCTTCTTCATTTGCCTTATCCTCTTTCGCTGTGCTAAATACTCCTGGATCATCATTTGCCTTTCTTTCTCTTCCTCCTCCTTCTTATTCTTCAATTGCCTTTCCCTCTCCTCCTTATTCTTTTTTTGCCTTTCCCTCTCCTCCTCCTCCATCATTTGTCGTTTCTTCCTTTGCTTTTCATTCTCCTCCTTCTTCATTTGCCTTTCTCTCTCCTCTGCCTTCTTCATTTGCCTTTGCTTTTCATTCTCCTCATTCTTACTTTGCTTTTCCCTCTCTTCATCATCCTTCTTCTTCATCTTTAGTTTTTCCTCATTCTTTCTTTGATCTTCAGCCTCAATATTTGATGGATAATCCTCTACATAATACAATTCCAATGCTTTGTCCCTGTCTTTATCATTGTCAATCTTCATTATATTTTGATACCTTTCATAACGCTCATATAGATAAGACTAGCAGATAACTTCTCCAATATTCATCCCATAGAACGAATCGAAGGGTTATTTCTTGTTTGACGAGCTGTAGACATTGCTAACCTGCACAACACATAAATTTAACCGCACCATTATATGTTACAACCGCCTCTCCAAGTATATAATAATACAAATTATCCCATTCGTTAAACGATCACCAACATTACAAATCATCGTAATATTTGACTTTATAAGTAAACATCGTTATAAGATTTAACAAACTTAAGTACAAATTGAGGTCATAAATACACATCGCTATTGCTTTAAATGTATAAATCGTTGCAGATTCAAACTTACAAATCGTTGTATAAATCACAACCTTCATAAGTACATATCATTGAAATGTTTGACCTTCGTAAGAACCAATCGTGCTAACAGTTTTTCGATGCCTACAAGGTGGATAGGTAAAAATCGATTTATTTTCGTATGATAATAGGTGTTATTTAGCATGAAGACGACCACCCAGTTGTAAGATTTAACATTCAGATTTATAAATCGTTTCGTTTGCATAACGAAACCTTACACAAAACTCACCAAAACGATAGGAGTTTTGATAATTCGACAGTCGAGGAAAAATACCCAGAAGGTAGATGCAACCGATGGTGGCAACGATGCTGCCACTGTGCAGAAGACGACAAAGGATGCTCTGGCGGCAGCAGAAGAAAGAAAAGGATTTTGGTAATCCGACAGTGAAGGAGAAATACCCAAAAGGTAGACGCAGCCGATGGTGGTAACGATGTTGCCACTGCGCAGACGACGACAAAGGATGCTCTCGCGACAGCAAAAGAAAAAAAATGATGCTCCAGCTGCAGCAGAAGAAAGCAAAGGATGCTCCGACGGCAGCAGACGATGACAAACAGTGCTCCAGTAGACTTTGCTGCTTAGGGAGAAAATGGAATGTTTGGACTTTTTAAATCCTTAAGATCAACCATTTTGTGTTTTTCTCGAACAGTCGTTTCACTTTTCTAGATGGAAGATAGTTTTGTCCTTTCTCAAACCAACGTTTCACTTTTCTAGATGGAGGGCATTTTTGTTTGTTCCATGACGAGAATGGCGGTAAAGGGTATTTAAGTCTTTGCAACTATGACGCTATCTGATGCTGACAAACATGGGGATACGAGCCACACATGCTTACATACGTGGAGCTCATTGGGACCTTCGAACACGAGATGTAGCTAATGGCCGTCTTCGTGTGTGTGTGTGTGTTTGGGGGGGGGGGGGGGGGGACATATAACCTGCTTCGTCATTTTTGTGTAGTATGCAGCCACCAATATATTCTCTTGTCGTAGCGTAACTATGGCTTGTTGGATCTGAAAAATCCATGACCCATTTTCTCATATCGCTTCAAATGATAGCTGTCATTTTCCCATAGATAACGCTCTTAGAAAGCTCACGTGAGAGGGAGTTCAAGTCCCATGAAAGGACTATGTTATTGCTGCAAACGTTGAAGATGTAGGGTCCGGCTTGGGAACAGAGACATCAACAAAACCCATCTTGTTCTTCGTAGATAGTGCAACTGACATTGCTTGGCTCCATCACTGGTGAGACGACTTGAAACCAGCAGTTGTCTCGGGTATCCAAATGGTGTAAATAAAATGGGTTATCACTAACCTCGTTCTGATTTTCAGGTCCAGTTGGAGGCACTTATTATTGCCATCACCATTCACATTAGAGGATGCCATGATAAAATGGTGTGAAAGAAGAGGAAGAAGATAGTAAGCAGCTATGCGTGCTATGATACCATCTAAGGAAACATAGGTGAAAGGGAAAGCTTACTTGCTGTAATGATATTAAAAGCTATATATATATATGTGGGAAAGCTTACTTGATATATTGATATTCAAAGCTATATATATGTTACAACCAACGAAATCCCATGAAACGTGGAATCAAGGAAAAATTAAGGAAAAGAGTTACAAAAAGGAAGTCACAACAAAGATAATGAAGATAAATAGAAGTTACAACCAATGTTATCAGTATCGGTGTGTATTGGCTGATACGCATAGTATCGGCAGAAATTCAATACGCTTCACCCCTGAATCTGCTAATTTTTAATAAATATAAAATACTAAAAATTAATGCTTTTAATATTATTTTAATAGTTTTAACACATGTCACGTTATGATTGACGCATAATATTTTTTTAAAATATTTTTGGACCGATACAGAACAATTCAGTTGAATATCTGTATTGGTCGATACAGCTGAATCGGTGGCCAAATGATTCAGGGCTGACAACATTGGTTACAACAAATCAGAAAATCTCTTCTCCTTTCCTTGTTGATATGATAAGATTCTCATCTTATCCTCTTCTTCTTGATATGATAAAATTTGATAATGTTCTTAATTGGTAACTTGGATTTTATTGTCAACAGTTTCTTCTGAAGTTACCATGTAATTCCAATACTATTGCATAAATGATTTTCACCAAATGGAAAATATATGAATCACCTTATAAACATAAGAACTATTGGTAATATTCGTGGTACTGTAAGTCATCCTGGGTACTTGTAGATTTGGGTGTGTACTGGCATCACGATAAGCATGAGAAGTTCATGAACTGTGAGGCTTGTACTAATGGATATGTTGGGTAGTTAGTCACGCACTTTATCACATTCCATGTGGCGCTAAAATATCCTTCAAGAAGTCTGGCAAGAGTTTAAACTTTAAACTGATTCCTAGAACACAAAGTACAGTTGGATGCATTTATGTAATTATTTGAATCAATATACCTAGTCATTTTATCCTTTTCTTTTTACAGTACATAAAGCAGAAAGAGTTCTAGATTTATCATGATCATTTTTATAAAATTTGTTTTTTTATTACAGGCAGAAACCACACCCAGGATTAGAGACTTGGTTGTGCTGGTCTTAGGCAGACGTATTATAGTCCCCATTTCAGTGGGGTAAAACTCTGCAGGCGCCAGGAAACCATATGATGCCTATGGTACATAATTATGACTTACCTATATACACACTAGACCTATTTGTAGTTTTTTGCAGTAAGAATGTTGCTGCCATTACGTACAGACACTTGTGCCATTACGTAGAGACACTTGTGGATCTTCATGGTGTATTGTTTTATTCCAAGCTGACCTCACGGATGGATTCACCATATATATCTATATAGAGCCTCCCATTGGTAACCCTCCCAAATCTTACAGATGAATTTTTTTTGGTATTTTTATCAAAATTCTGACCGCACAGATGTGTTCAGCATGATTGATTTACTATCAATCAACACTTTGGATCATGAATTTTGGATAGAAAAAATGGTATTTAGAGCCTCAAAATTTTATGAAAATTGTACGATGTTGATTTTGAAACTTATAAAAACCTATCCATGCATCCGAATCAAATGCTGCAAGAACTGATTCCTATAAAAACAAGCATACAGATCACATCTGTATGGTTAAAATTTTGAAAAAGACATCAAAAATCCAATAAAACATCTATTGGAAAGGTTTGGGAGGGTTTTCCATTGGGGAGGTTTTCATTTTCATTTTCACATATATATATATATATATATATATATATATATATATATATATATATATATATATATATATATATATATATATATATATATATATATATATATATATATATATATATATATATATATATATGCAACGGATGAAATGACAAGATAAATTAGAAAAATAGATGATTGGTAGCTCCAACCTTAACTCCCAAGTGCCAAAATCACACGGCCCAGTGCATTTAGTGCTCCCTGAAGTCAGCCTCAATACACATAAGATGTTGTACGTGTCATCCACATCTTCAACTAATGAAAACCTTCCACATTTCATTGTTTTCTTCTGCTGCCTGACCCCCCACCAAGGATTGAAAAGCGTCGGTGCTGCTGGGCCTAACCAACTTAACTAGACCTCAATTATGCACGCAGGTTCACCTTCTTAGTAATTTTCAGGGTACCAACATACTTTTTTCCCATGTTCATGAAGGATAAAATGACCTGATTCAGTGCTCTATGAAGAGTTTGGTGAATTTCTTGCTGAACCCGTGCACTTTGTGACCTTTCAGATAACCTGAGATGAAGTGTCACAGCAAATGCAATATTCCCTTTTCCTTTATTTTTTCCCCTTCTCCTTTTTATTGCCTGCAGCTTGCTGCCATGCTGTGAAATAAAAGAAATTAAGAATTTTTTCTGCTGTCTACTGTTGGCAGGTGGCCAAAATAATGGATTTCCTGGACTTTGCAGTCCCCAACAGTAGTAAAATAAGATCTTGAATAATCTGAAAGTTACTGGTTAATTTTGAAATCTAGACATGGCAAAAATGAAAAGAAAAAGAATTTTTTCAAGGAAATCTTTTATGGCTTCCAGAAAATTTATAAATGCACATAAACAAGCAAAATCAAACAAACACTTTTAAGATAAAATTTTCCAAATTTTATGGAGAACTAATATGTGGGCACTATAAAAATTGGAAGCCAAAACGAACAAGTCATGGCCGAAAAAGTTTTAAGTTAATCTTATACTTTTTTCCCCCAGAAAGGACTAGTCCCTAAAATAAACAAAACCCATCGGATCTTACGATATGAACATGTGACTAGTATCAGTTACCAAGGTTACTTTCAGCCCTTATACTATAAAGATGGACACAAATAGAGAAAATGATCCTTGACGAGTGATGCCATAAGCGATTCTCTATGGCAATAAACATTCAAATTCAACGTGAGAAAGATCAATCAAACAGAGTTTTTGAAATATAAGAGGATAAATATCATCATCCGTTGCCTAGCCGGAAGATGGGAAGAAGAAGAACGAAGTGTCTGATGGAGGGCGCGTGTCAGTAATAATATTAAAAAGTTTAAACAATAATTTTAATGATTTTTAAATATTATTGAAAAAAAAGCTGCAACAGCCCGGTTTCATATCGATTTGGGGTGCCAATTGGTTGCAACGATACTGACAACATTGGTCAAATCTGCAAGTCTTAGAAACGACCTTCTTGTAGTTTGCAGTTCTTCAAAGCCAGTAATTTGCATCGCCTGTGAAGTCCAATGTAGTTAAAATCGGTCTGAATCGACCGATTCAAGAGGCACCAATTCATGTGTCATTTCGATTCAGTTTTAAATATTTTTAAGAGGTAAAAATGGTTTATTTTTATTCTTTAAAAACATGTGTCCATTTAATGGTAAAAAGTTTTTTTTGATAGGCATCAATTAGTAAAGTGTTGTCGATTCACAAACTATTAGATTTGATTCTTAGGTTTTTTAAGGACACCTCTTACACAATTCATTTATATAGATCTAAGCCCCAAAAGCAAAATCTAACTGTTTGGATCATGTTTAACATATTCTATTTAGTATTTTCATGTGTTAAAGTTGTCTCCAATATCATATGATGTTTAAACCACTCTTATTTTCATGAATGGTAAGCCGTTGATTTTTACCATCTCAAAAATAGAATTTTATAGTGTATTAAACATGATAAAACCTTGGAATATACTAAATAAAATTATGCAAACGATAGTGTGTACCACCGTAAATTTTCCCATTTAAGAAATCGAATGTAACATCGAATGTAACAACATTGGTCAAATCGTTCATAAGAAAGAAATTTGCACTGTAACGTAAAAAAGGTCATTGCAGCGTTTGGTATGCAGGGGGGCCAATGCGCCTTGCTTTGTAGCTGTGCATGTGGAAGGTCTAATCGTTTCAAAGCTGTCACAAGCCTACCATGGGGTCGCCTTCGTTTTGAATGCACTGATGCAACACCTCTCTCTCTCTCTCTCTCTCTCTCTCTCTCTCTAATGTTCAACCTCAACCTCAATCTCGTCCGTGCCTGCACTCCCTCCTATACCATATGGTTTTCGCCTGCCTTCTTCTTATTGCCTTTGTTTACATCAACCTGTGCTTTGTCTTGGTATGGAGTCGACCTGCTACCTTTCTCCAAGACTTTTGTATCACTTGGGCCGATAGCCATATCAAACAAATCCAAGGAGGAACTGCCATTCAACTCACCACTGACCAATCTTCTGGTCTCTTTCTCTCTTTGGTAGGCGCTTCTCTAGCTGGGTGCGTGAGCTGGTTACTAATGCCGAGTCTCAAATTCAAATTAATGGGGTCCGTGGCCAGTAGTTCAAACTTGATTGTGGTCTTTGGCAAGGATGTCCCTTGTCTCTTTTACTCTTTAATGTCGTTTCTGAAGGCCTTGTGGTTTTGTTTAAGAGAGCAGTGAAGTGTGGTCTAATTGATTTCTTCGGTATCCAGGAGTTCTTGAGTCATATCCTTATCTACGCCGATGACATGATTATTTTCGGTTGGGCCTCCATCCAACAAATGTTAAGATTCAAGCTTATCCTTTTTTTTCCTATCGATGTCAGGTTTATCTATGAACAATGATAAGTGTTGTCTCTCCATGGTCAATGCTCTGACGTCTATGCTGGTCATGGGCCAGCGGATCTTCAAATGCGCGGTCTTGAAATACTCCTTTTCTTACCTGGGTCTGCCTCTCCAGATCACATATATCCCAACGACATCCTAGAACACAACTATTCAAAGAGTTTAGAACAAAATATCAGCCTGGCAAGCTTCCTACCTTTTCATCGTTAATAGACTTACTCTCATAAAGCACATTTTAAATGCTATGCCAGAATTCTTTATGTCTATGTTTCTGATGCCTATGTGGGTTAGTAAGAAGCTCTCTCGGGTGTTGGCGAACTTTCAGTGGTCTGGGAGAGGTACCAACACCAAGCGCCACCTGGTGGGGTGAGAAACCCTAAGGCTTCCTCTGTGTAGGGCGGGTTTGGGGGTCCCGGATCCCAGATTGAGGAGTATGATACTCGTGTTGAAGCAAAGTTGGCTTGCGCACCAACCAGAGTCCCCGTGTGCAAGTGTTCTTCTCGCTAAATACAGGGATGTTGAATCATTGTTTGATGGACACCGCATGATTCGAAAAATCGTGTCACAGCTGCGTTGTTCGTGAATTAATAATGCTTGGTCTGTTGTTCTTTCAAATGATGGCAATGATGACCCACAATCCCAGTTCTTTGGCCACGCTTTTACGCCTAATGACTCTTTCTGCACAAAAGCCTGCTACCTCTCTCTCCTTCCTTCGGGGGTGGACCGGTTCCCTACGCGCCTTATTTGGGGCAAGGGACCGACTCCTCGGTCATGCTTCCTGGCATGGCTTATCTTACACGAACGGGTGCAGACAGACAGCTTCCTCAAATCCATCGGCTTTCATCTTCTGAGTAAATATGTGTTGTGCGAGGCGGCCAAAGAATCTGTGTTTCACCTTTTTTGGGAGTGCCATATTTTTCAAAACATCTTTAAAGTTACCTGGAATAAGCCGGTTGTCAGCGTGCAACAAGAGTAGTTCGCTATCGACCTGTTGTGGGGCTCTCAGCCAGTTCGTAGTTTCAATAAATGGCAGATTATTTGGTGAACGTGGCTACTCTCGTCCTGGTGAGCCGTTTGGATGACACACAACAATGTCATTTTGAATAAATTAGTGAACTATATTTTGGCAAACGTGTATGCCATTCTGTGCATTAGCCTCCCAGATCTTCAGCACAATCTGCCACCCTGGCCCGCACCTGATCTAGGCTGAATCTCGTTAGTTTACTGTGTCTTTTGTTTTTAATTTTTGTTTTTTGAGCTTCTAGGCATGTTTGGGGCCTTTTTTGTGTTTCTGGAGGGTTCAATGTTGGTTGAACTTTTTTCGTAATGTTGATGGTTATAATTCGTCTCTCTCTCTCTCTCTCTCTATATATATATATATATATATATATATATATATATATATATATATATATATATATATATATATAGTGATGGGTAGGTGCCTGATCTTTTTTTTTTTGCCTACAACGTGCTTACTGAGCTTTGAAAATATTGTTTCAATTTTTTTAAAAATCTGACCATACAGATGTGATCTATATGCTTGACTTTGTGGGGATCGACTTTGGATAGTCCGATTCCAATACCAAGTTAGGTTTATATAAGATTCAAAAATCAATAGTCTACGATTTAAAAAAATATTCAATGTTTTAAAAATTATTTTAAAAAAATGATTCGAGTGTAATTTTATAGCAAATCGATCATACGTTCAGATTTTTGAAAAATAACCTGAAAACCCTATCCAATATCGGTAGGCACATGGTAGGCACAAAAACATCAGGCACAACCTATATATATATATATATATGTTTGTGTGTGTCACTCTGGTTCTACCAAGCAGTAATGTGATTTAATATGTGAGAATGACAATGGTTATGAGAAAAGTAATCACTAGTCACTACGATCTAGAGCAGGAATCTTTATTGGATTTCTTTTTTTTATTTACAGGTTGTGGGTTTGCTTCAAAATACCAATACGTGTACGGTAAAGTTAGCATGAAAATAAAGCTCGTTCCGGGTGACTCTGCAGGGACTGTCACAGCCTTCTATGTATGTTCAACCAACCAAAGTTAGCACCTGAGATTTCTCGTCATATTAATTCCTGCTTCTCATTCTCTTCAATCTTTGATGATATTCCACAGATGAACTCCAATACCGACGTGACCACCTGGACTTAAGCTTTTCCCCGCCCCATCCTGTCCCCGTCCCAATCCCCGCCTAGCCCCTTCCCGTGCCGTCCCCAATATCCTTTAAGGGATAACTATAGACTAAGGGGAAACGGGCCCCCGCCCCGGTTTGGACCGGGGATGGAGGACATGAAATGGGGATGGAGGCGGGGGTGGAGGTTGAAATCCATCCACGTGCGGGGATGGAGGCAGGGACGAAGGTTCAGATTTTGAAATGGGGCAGGGGTGGAGACCTTGTCCCCCGCCCCGGTCCACTGCCATCCCTACTTGCTTAGCCGAAGTTTGACGACTTTCTCGAGGCAAGAGGTGCACCACGGGTTTACACCATCAGGACAGCAATGGTAAGTATGGCAGGCTTAGTTAGCACAACTAGTTTCTCTGATCCTGAGGGTGATTTGATTTCCCGTTCCTCATGAAAAAAAAAATATAACATAAGGTTTAATCTCTAAGATGGTGAAAGACAATGCTCACAATTCGTGAAGGTAAGGATGATGTGAAAATGACTGAACTGTTGGAGTTAACTGTAACACACATGAAAGCAATTACTTTTTTGGATTCATAACTCAAAGAAATTGCACCCACACAAAGACCTGTCATACCTACAGTCGTCATGCCGGCAGCAGCGTAAAACTCTGAGGCTAGGACCTCTACCCCGGGGCTTATGCTACACGTAAACTTGTACAAAGGGGTGATGCCCATGAGAATCAAACTTTGACTGCCCATCTAACAGCCAAAACCTCACCCTACTTAGCCAACCCCTCTTGGGGCCATGAAAGCAACAACTTGAACATGCTAAAACATAATCCAATGGTTATAATTTGTTTTTGAAGATTAGATATGCTCAAATCAAGAGTGTAACACCATAAGTTATGGTGGTTCAAATACTACAATAAATACACCCTAATTAATGTGTGTATTAATGTACAGTTGACTGTATGTAAGATCTAGTTAGAAAATAACAGGCTCAAGCCGTGTTGACTCAATATGGCCCAAGCGATGCCATCGGTACATGATTTGTTTGCTAGGGATTGCACTGGTCATAACTTTCAGAAAAAAAATATGATTTCTGAATAGTGAAATTTTGGTATATTGTAGGTTGTTGATTATGACGTGCTTGAAAAACCTGCACACATGTCAAATTTTCACGATTGAAAGTTGTTTCTACTAACAAACATATACACATCATGTCTGTAAGGTCCGATCTACAAAAGAATATAGAAAATATATTTTCCCTAGTTGGTAGATTGTATGTACAATAATCAACTCTAATATATATATATATATATATATATATATATATATCTTGCACACCAGGCTGTGGCCTCATGGCAAGAGTTGCACATCCATGAATTTCAAACTCGACATCCCTTCAGCTTGGTGACAATCATGGGTTGCCCCCCTACCACTCTTGCTTCCCACTAGCTAAGATCTTTTTACTTTTTCCAGTTGAACAAAGCCATGGGTTGCCTCTCTCCAAAACTATTGGGCTTTTTTAGGCAGCACTTGCCAGGTGTTTTTTCATAGGCAAGATGGGGTTAGGCAGACCCCTTACCAGTTATACAACTATACCATTGGGTTTTGAACTTGCAACATCCCAACACAATATGACGTGCACTAGCTGCTCCTACCAGACAAGCGGAGCCCCGTTGGTCACTTGCCAGGTGTTTCTACAATGAAGATTGGTCAAAGTTGGACTTTGAGTCTTGTCTGGATCATGTGTAGTAGAGCTTCTAGTTAATTGGTTGGCTAGATCCACTCTACCATGGATCCTTATCTACTCTCCAATCTTAGTTTTCATATCTAAATTCCATACTCAAGTCCACCGTCATAATCTACCATTTGGTGTCGGCAGAAACAAACAAGAACTAAAAGAGGGGAGAAAAGAATAAGGAAAACATTGTTTATTCTGCAATCAAGCAGGTTTTAAGTTCCAAACCCGTCAATTAAATTGTGCAGCTAAATACTTATCAAAGGAGGAGCATAAGACAGCTTAACCACGGCAGCCTAAAACTCCGAGGCTAGGACCCCTGCCCCAAGGCATTCAGCAATATGGAAACAAGCGAGAAGGATGACAAGCAGATACATTTGTGGCAACGATGCATTCATGAGAAGTAAGGGATATTGAGCATTCACCAAGCTTGGTCCCTTAAGATAACATGCCGTTAGCACGGTTTTTAGAGGCGCCCTATATTCGAAGCTTTAGAGCCTTACACCTCATGGGTTTATAAGGAGGCTTAGCCTCTTATGTAAAGAGGCTTAAACCTCTATAAAAAGGCTTATGCCTCCTAAAAAACAGTTGTTCAATAAAAGTCATGGTACAATTAAGTTACTTTTAAACTTTTTTTTTAATTAAAAAAAAGTCATTTAGAAAATAAATAATCTTGACATAAGCACAATTTTGTGTTGATAAAAAATAGCATTATACATTAATTTAAATAAAGAATCTGAATTTAGGTTTCATTTGAATAGATACATCTTACAATGATTGATATCCTCCAATATATAAGAAATTAAGCTACACAACTACAACGAAATAACTAGAGTAGAAAAAGTAATTAAGCAAAGGACAATCATATTTCATATTAAGTACTATTTAGTGACAAAGGATATTATTTCTTAGCATTTCCACCAAGACTATAACAGCTAGCTTCATGACCTTAAATCATTAAAAGACTTAAAAAGTAAAATAAAAAAAAGATGAGAATCAATATGCAAAAAATGCATAATTGATAAACAATAAAAAAGTTTCCTCCATGCACTTGGCACTGCTAATCACTTTTGCATGGTTGCTTTTATAAAACTTATAGAAATAACTAATAATGAGTTAAATTTTCATGTAAACATTTCTTTTAAATTGAATAAAAATGTATACTAATATTTAATAATTATGTTGATACAAGAAATTCAAGTAATCTTTTTTTACAGAGAAAGTTGGGGTTAGGCAGACCCCTACCAGTTCGATAACCTCACATGTGTTCGGTATGTAATATAAAATAATATATATTTTTGCATCTAAAATGCATGAATATATATGTATATATATATATATTTATGAGAATATATATGGATTTCATTGAAAAATACCTCGTACGTTCGCATTTTCCAAGAAAATATGCTATCATTCATTTCTGGAGAAATATATTGAACGTGTAATTGTGTTCTTTTGCTATGCATAAAATAATAAGTTTGGTGCCCAATTTTTGGGACGCTTTCTTCTTGTAAATTGACTTTTTTTTTTGAAAGGCAAGTTGGGGTTAGGGAGACCCCTACCAGATATCTCTTAAGCTCTATGTGGTAGAGGCGGTGGTTGTAAATTCACTTTTTTGGTTCATGGGAAGAAACCACTGAGGTGTCATTTGGGGGTGTCCCAATAAAAAATGATGTTCCCTTTCCCCCTTGTTTGCATTACCGTGGCAGGGTCCACAAAAATTCTGAAGAAACTTCTTGATTTTTCCTAGGACACTTTTGTATGCCACAAACCTAAAACTTAGGGCACTTTTGGAAGTGAGAAAATGTTAGGAAAATGCACGTAGACAAGAAAATATGGCAAAATTTGCAACCCTACCAGTTATACAATGATACCATTGGGATTTGAACTTGCAACGTCCCAACACAAGGTGACATGCACTAGCTGCTCCTACCAGACAAGCAAAGCCCCCATTGGTAATCAGCCATGAATTTAAATCATCATATGTTCGGCTAAAAAGAAAATGAAATCCTGAGCCTAGATCCATATAATTTCAAAAGCTTACTTTTACTAAACGAAAAATAATTGTACCGTACGACAAAAATGACATGTTTTCTGAAAGACCTTGAAATTTCAAAAATTTGTATGCTATTCAAAATCACAAATAATGTAATTTTTAGAACCTTTTTAGCATTCACACCTATCATTTTTGGTACAAATTTCCTCTATATGTGAATTTCCTCTGTCTTCATTGGAAACACCTTAGTCGTTGCCATCAGCTGATGCTTAATCTCCATCACCCTATCAAAAACTAGTCTTTGGTGGATCCTCTGGTGGTGCAGGTACGGAGAATTCTGTCGTGACTAGAGGAGCCACTTTGCGATGAAGAATGGATTGGGTTTTCTCATGAAAACTCGAACCTTGAAACCTCACCAATACCTGAGTTACCACACATTAAAAATTTACTAAATTTGTATAAAATAAGTTTGAGCGAACTTTCTTTTAAACTTAAACCGACAAACATCATAAATACTTGAGTTACATCATATAAAAAATATAATAACATTGCATAAAAATCTGTACATTTTTTTAACTTGAACCAACAAACTTGGCAAATACTTGAGTTACTTCGCATAAATAATTTATAAAATTTGCATAAAATAAGTGCAAACAAACTTTTTTTTAAACTCTAAAACCTCAAGGAACTGATATCACACAAAAAATGTAGAGAAACAAAGATAATCAGAAAACTAAACAAAAAGACTTAACGTGGTTCAATGAGAATCACCTACATCCACGATTCAAGGGTCTCACACTCTACCATTCAATGTGTGAGTTAACCACTATATATAATAAATTACAAGCCATTGATGAATTTGAGAGAGCCTTTAAAAATCTGGTTTACATCTGTAAGATCTCTCATTTTAGTAAGTGTCCTGTTGTTTGGTAACTTATTCACTTGGTAGTTTTCGCAAATTAATAGGACTATTATCAGGAATTTCCTTAGATAGGACAACTCTTGATTGAGCAACCTAATCATTATCTATTGAGAATGTTTCAGCTACATATTTGGTAGTGAGGGGATCACATATGGACTTAGACTATGTAGCTGGCAATGACATTGCTTTAACATCCCCCTGCAAACTCAATGGGCCAGTATGGACATTGAGTTTCAAACAAAGAAAAATGAACTGCTAAACTGAAAGTGCCTTAGTGAGGATATCGGCAACCTGATCATGAGATGTGACATGTGTAGCCACTAGTTGTTTATGAACACGATCCCTGACAAAATGCATATCAATTTCCACATGCTTGCTTTGTTGATGGAAGACAGGATGAGCAGCCGTATAGGTGGCACTGACATTGTTACACCAAAGAGTAGGAATTGCACGTAGAGTGATGCCAAGTTCATGAAGAAGGTATTGGATCCAAAGGAGCTCTGTCACACTATTAGCTACTGCACGATATATGACACCGTAAAACTATGCAGTTTGTCGGTTTGAGTTTAAAAAAATTCATAAATTTTTTATACTAATTTAGGAATTTTTTGTGCAAAGTAACTCAGGTATTTGCGATGTTTGAAGGTTCGAGAGTATAAAAGAAAGTTTCCTCGCACTTATTTTATGTGAATTTAGTAAATTGTTTATGCAAGATAACTCAAGTATTTGTGAGGTTTTTTGGTTCGAGTTAAAAAAAAGATTTATAGATTTTTTATGCTAGGTAACTCAAGTATTTGCGAGGTTTGTCGGTTCGAGTTAAAAAAAACATAGATTTTTTATGTGAAGAAACTCAAATATTTACGATGTTTGTCGGTTCAAGTTTAGAAGAAAGTTTGCTCACACTTATTTTATGCAAATTTGGTAAATTATTAATGCACGATAACTTAGGTATTTGTGAGGTTTCGAGGTTTGAGTTTCCATCAGAAAACATGTCATTCTCCATTGCCAAGTGGTGACTCCTCTAGTAGCAGCGAAATCTGCCATACCCGCACCATCAGAGGATTCATCAAAGAGTGGTTTTTGACAGGGTGATGGAGATTAAGCATCTATTGAGGTGGCAGTTGCTAGCAATGGTGGCGACTAAGGCATTTTCGATAGAGACAGAAAAAATTTACACCGAAAATGATAGGTGTGAAGGCTAAAAAAATCCTAAAACTAATAGTATTTGTGATTTTGAACAATAGACAGATTTCTGAAATTTTAAGGTCTTTCAGAAAACATGTCATTTTTGCCGTAAAGTACGATCATTTTTTGTTTACTAAAAATACATATAAAACATTCTGATAGGGTTGGATATATGAAAAAAATCATAATCCAAACCCGAACTTCATATTTCTTAGATTCGGTTTGGTTCGACCCGAATAATATTTGGGTCACCAATTTTTATTCCCATGTATGGAAATTCAAGTTCGGGTAAGGTCGAGGTACCCAATTCAAACCCGATCAATTGACAATCCTAAGAATAACTACGAACCAACTATCGATACATATGTAAAAACAGAACAAAAAAGTTGTTTGATTGAAAGAAGCAGGCTGCTCTTGTTAAGCTTGTGTGAAACATCCTAAATTTCACCAAAGACCTTTAGCAACACTTTCCATTTTTGTTTTTTTTTACGAAATCCAGTGCTCTATATTAGTCTACATGAATTTGCACAAGTGTGTGTTTAATTGTTCATACCTAGGGATGTCAATGAATCAGATTTTATCCTATACCCAACCAAATTTGATTCTGTTTAGTTGCATTTGGTATACCAAAACCATATCCTATTATTTTCTGATGCATATATGGTTTTGATTTTTTGCTACTGAATCTGATAAATATCCAAATTTGATGGATATCTGAATCCATTTACATGTAAAAAGCAATAATCCAAGTCCAAATCCCTGTAGCCAACACCCAATTAGTCCAATATGGTGTTAGCCACATCTGATCAGAATCTGTGCTTCATTTTGATAAAAATTTAGTAGAATTTTTGTTTTTTTAATAATCCAACGGAAAAACCCATCATCGACCGGGCAATGGCTGGCCTCTGGTTTGTAAACCCTTTGAAGTCCCCCTGTCCACTGAAGAGTACCCACAGCTTCGACATTGCGGCAAGGGATGCCACCTGTGTGTTTTAAACTTGTGATGTCCCATCAACTTGTTGACTTTCACAAGTCAACTATACCAAATTAGAAGAGCCCTTGTAGGTGAAGAAAGGGTGACAAGATTTTAGGAAGAAAAAAAAAACACAACAACTTTGCAGGCAACAAATAACTGTTGCAAGGATTTATTTTTCAAACCCACACCCGATTCAGGAAATCATATTTTCATATCAAACACCCCTATTGATGGATAGAGAAAGTTAAGGCCTGGAAAGGACTTGGGCACTAGCTGTCTTGGAATTGTTAAAGATATCTGTATCTCACCAGCCGTTATGCCAATTCACAGATTAAGATGGTTAGCATTATGGTTGTACTTTCCATCATTATCGGATTCAGATCTTAGCTATTTTTTTTGCTCCTATTTTTTTGCTTTTTTGTTACCTTGCTTTTTGGTATATCTTCATTTTTCTAAGGATGACAATTAAAGAAAGATTTGGGCACATCGTTGTGTTGTTGTTGTATATTTAATGATGAAAGGTCTGTAACTAAATATATGAATGAAAAGAGGTTTGGATGTTGGTGTTCGTGGATGTAGGTCGCTATGACCGAACACCGTAAAATCTTGTTATGTTTTTTGTTTCTCCGCTTATTTCTACATGGTATCAGAGCAGGCTCCAGGGATGCTATTTTGACTTGCTGTTGCAATGACGTCTGGAATTTCAACATCTAGTCAATCAGCTACTTTCATTCTTGTTCAAGAATAGGTACCAAATACCAAAATCATCTCTATTTTGCTAAATGGCAGAAATTATTTAGCTTGGTCGAAGTTGGTTTCTCTATACCTGAGTGGTAGATTCAAGTTGGAATTTGTCATTGGTGAAATTTCCAGACCTTTCATTACCGACTCCAAATATAATGAGTGGAAATAGATAAATGATTTGGTGATGTCTTGGATCTTAAGCTCCATGGAATCTAAAATTGCAGAAGGTTTTATATTTCTCAATTCTGCTCAAGAGATATGGAATAATGCTTGTGAGTTGTACAATGAGCAAAATAACATAGCTCGTATGTATCAACTCTCTTACGAGATTCATAGTCTAAAACTAAACGAGATGTTGTTTAGTGATTACTTCAGGAAAATGAAACAGATGTTGGATGAATATGAATCCTACACCAGTACATGGACAAACTTAATCTCTATTTCAAAGCTAAGAGAGCATGAAAAGGTTTTTCAATTACTTGTTGGTCTTGGAGACGAATTTGAAAATCTTAGAAGCAAAATCTTGATGTCCTCTGAAGTGTCATATATCAACAACGTGTTCTCTACTGTTATGAGAGAGGAGTCACATCGATGGGTCATGAACCCGAAGAATAGTTTGAATCAAGATGATCCCAATGACAAGGTAGCATTTGCGGCGACTTATGCAAAAAAGGATGAGTATAGCACTACCAAGGGTAAAACTCGAAATTTTTTCTGCTCACGTTGCAAGAAGGACGATCACACTAAGGATAGGTGTTGGGTTCTTCATGACAAGCCTGGGTCTACGAAGTCTGATAAAGTTAATCAGAATGTGCAAAATCAAATAGGCTCAGCACAAGTTGCAACTCAACATGACTCGGCTAACACCTCGGAAATCACGTTACAAGGATTGACAAAACTTCTTGAAAAACTCTGCAAGCAAAATGAGAAGTCGACCGCCATAGTTACCTCAACGTCAAAACCACAACAGTCAGGTAATTTTTATTCTAATTTTGCTGATAACAAAAATCCATGGGTTATAGATCCAAGGGCGTCTGAACATATGTGTTCCTCAATAAGTGACGTAGATGATTTTAGAAGATTAAAAGATTGCAATCAGGTCACCATTGCTAATGGATCCATCATGGAAGTTTAAGGAATCAGTAACGTGAAATTAGTAGATGAGGTCCAGCTCACCAAAGTCCTCGTTGTGCCTAGCCTTTCATCCAACCTTCTCTCAGTATCCCGGCTCACTCAAACTTTAAACTGTGATATTATTTTCTCACCATATGATATGGTTTTTCAGGATCAGGTGACGAAGAAGATGATTGGTAATGAGAGGTTATCCAATGGTCTCTACGTATTGAAACATGACACTTGTGCTATGCTAGCTACAAGAGAAGAATGTCAGTTATGGCATAAAAGATTGAGACATCCATCTAGTAAAACATTGTGAACTTTGTTTCCTAATTTTAATTTTAAATGCTTCTCATGTGACGTGTGCCGATATGCTAAGATGAGTAGACCTCCTTTTCCTGTTTCTAATAGTTGCTCAGAAGGTTTATTTGAATTAGTTCATACCGATGTATGGGGACCTGCCCCAACGATATCATATTCTGGTTATCGGTACTACTTGACCTTCATTGACGACTTCTCAAAAACTATGTGGCTGTATCTTTTCAAAACCAAAGATGAGGTTTTTGACAAATTTGAGAGTTTTTATAATATAGTAGAAACTCAGTATGAGAAAAGAATAAAAATTATCCGATCGGATAATGGTACTGAGTATAAAAATGCTAAATTCGAACTATTTGAAAAACTTAAGGGTATTGATCACAAGTTCACCTGTGTTGGAACTCCCCAACAAAACGAGGTGGCTGAAAGGAAAAACCGACACCTATTAGAAGTCACTCATGCTCTTCTTTTTCAAAGAAAGATTCCTAAAATTTTCTAGAGTGATGCTGTTATGAATGCGTGCTACATCATAAACTGATTGCCAAGTAAAAATCTTCAAAGTCGTGCTTTTCTAGAGATATTGAAAGGTAGGAAGATAAACATTAGACACATGTGCACCTTTGGGTGTGTGGTATATGTGGCCAAATGAAATCCTGATAAACTCAGCAGTAGGGCAGCTAAATGTCTCTTCTTGGGATACTTTACCTCTAAAAAGGGATACAAATGTTACAATCCGAAGGAAAAGCAAGTTTATATTTTTAGATATGTAGTTTTTGAAGAAAATACTCCTTATTATGACAAAGGAACCGAGGGAGTTTCTACTCAAGGGGAGACCGTATTACCCAACCTTGACACGTATAATGAGTTTGTATGTATAGAAGAAAGACAACTTGGACCAGTAGAAACTATGCCTCATGAAGTTTCTGAACCTAATAATACTCAAGAAGATCCACCTACCTTAAGAAGATTAGAACGGTACATTAGGCTCCCTAGCTATTTGAATGACTATGTTTCTTACAAGGTGGCTCACTCTATAGAAAAACAACTTGGATATGGCAGATTGTCTCAGTCTTATCGAGCTTTTCTTAGCAATATCTCATCCATCAAAGAACCAAATACTTATGAGGAAGCCACTAAGAATCCTGTTTAAGTGCATGCCATGGAAGAAGAGCTTGAAGCTCTTCAAAAAAATAAAACTTGGGATATAGTCACCTTGCCTGCTGAAAAAAAGATAGTAGGATACCGATGGATATACAAAGTGAAATATGCCAGCAATGGATCTGTTGAACGGTATAAAGCCTGATTGGTTTGCTAAGGGTTATACTCAGACTCAAGGTCTCGATTTTGATGAAACGTTTACCCCTGTTGCAAAAATGAGTACGGTCAGGGTTATTATCTCAATTGCATGCAATTATAATTGGTCTCTATATCAATTGGATGTAAAAAATATTTTTTTGCAGGGAGACTTAAAAGAGGAAGTTTACATGAAACTTTCGCTTGGACACTCTTATGAAGATAACAATAACCTTGTGTGTAAATTGTATAAATCTATATATGGCTTGTGTCAATCATCCAGGGCTTGGCATCTTCGCCTTAGCAATGCTCTTGAACAAGATAATTTTGTTAGAAGCAATGCGGACAATTCATTATTTATCAAAAGGGAGAATAATCATATAATTCTTGTCCTTATTTATGTGGATGACATTATTTTGACAGGAACAGATGAAAAGATGATTTCAGATACCAAACGCTTCTTGAGGAAAACATTTGACAAAGGATTTGGGGAAACTTTGCTACTTTTTGGGAATCAAAATAGCCTACTCAAAGAACGGTAGTTTCTTATCACAAAGAAAGCATACCTTGGATTTACTCAAAGAAGTTGGCAAATTAGGGTGCAAGCCGGCAGATACTCCTATTGAAGTGGGATATAAACCATCTTGCAATGAAGGAACAATCATAAATAAAGGGGGTTATCAAAGGCAGGTAGGTAAACTAATATATCTCACCATTACAAGACCAAACATATCTTACGCAATAAGCTTAGCAAGCCAACACATGAATTCTCCTCAGGAAAGTCATTGGAAAATAATGAATTACATTCTTCAATACCTTAAAAAGACTCCAGGGCAAGGGTTGTAGTTCAAAAGAAACAGAAATAATCAGGTTCAGGGTTTCACAGATGTAGATTGCGCAGGCAACATTGATAGAAAATCTACTATGGGATTTTGCATATTTGTCGGAGGAATTTTAGTCTCATGGAAAAGTAAGAAACAAAGTGTGGTATCTCGTTCGAGCACAAAAGCTGAGTATAGGGATATGGCTACTATAGCTAGTGAACTTACATGGATGAAAATCCTGTTCACTAAGATTGGTCTTGAGGTCAATACCCCTATTCCCATGTACTGTGATAATCAAGCATCTATATATATATAGCCGCAAACTCAGTGTTCCATGAAAGAACAAAACATATCGAAATTGATTGCTACTATATATGAGAAAAAGTACAAAAATGGTAAAATCTGAACTCTATATGTTGAAAGCTCCGAGCAGTTGACAGATGGACTCACCAAAGATCAACGTATAAGAATGCTCAACAAATGGGGATGCACGAATATTCATTCCCCACTTTAGGGGGAGTGTTGAAGATATTTGTATCTCGCCAGCCATTATGTCAATTCGCAGATTGAGATGGTTACCATTATGGTTGTACTTTCCATCATTATCGGATTCGGATCTTAGCTATTTTTTGGCTCCTATTTTGTTGCCTCTCTTTTTGGTATATCTTCCTTTTTCTAAGGATGACAATTAAAGAAAGATTTGGGCACATCGTTGACCGAACCACGTTAAATCTTGTTCTGTTCTTTGTTTCTCCTCTTATTTCTATAGGAACCACCTGGTCCAAAGGATCTACTCAAGCAGGTTCCAGGGCTGGCTACACTAGGTGATGGTCTGTTATTCCATGCCATTTTTTGGCATTCAACAGGCTCAAGACTTCAAGTTCAATTTTGAAGCAATGTTAGAATTTTTTCATTAACGGAAAAATCTTAGGAAGGAAAAACCCACGATAAATAAAGGAAAAAAAATCAGAAAATATTTGGCATGTATAAAAATATGAAAAATATACAAAACCACAAATAATAAACTTAAAAATGTAAAAAAATTAAGAAGTTTGCTTATCGCAGAGGTATCGTGTTAAAAGCATGACGCTTTCAAAACTTGTGACATTTTGAAAAACAAAATCTCTTTTTTTTCCGGAATTATCTTGAAAATATCGAGATATATTTTTGTGATATCGGTGATATTTGTGCTACCGGGTTTGAGGAGCGAAGTGGCCATTTCACAACCAACAGAGAGCTCTTTCGAATAAAATAAAGGCGAGGGGAGCGACAAAAATAAATGTTGGGGCTCCAACGGCACTGGGGCTAACGGCTAGTTTTTCAAAGTTACCGTTGCAGGACGCCGACCAGAGAAACAAGGGGAGCTCCTCGTTTTCTTCTGTTTAAGGAAAAAGAAGAGCCTCCTCCCCAAAAATTTTCATTCAAGAAAGGAAGAGCCGAAGACCAGAGAAGAAGAAAGAGAGGAAAACTTGAAAAGGATACCCTGCTTCTGTTGATCCAGGAAGAAGAATAATAAGACGAAGAAAACCATCACCACCATCATAGAGAAAAATGCTTTACACATACACACCTACCTATTACTCTTCGTTTCAGGACACTATCACCTCCATCTTCAAAACCATCCTCCCTTTCTCTCTCAAGAGCTCCTCCACCAAACGCCTCGCATCCCAGAGCTACGAGATATCGCTTGGTAAGCAGCAGACAGAGAACCTCAAGTGGCAGCAGGACATGTTCCACAAAATGCTGAATATGATCGGCCTCAACAAGGAGGGGATCTTGCCGGAATCCCAGGTATCGAGCTTCAGGGCGAACCTCCTAGACACCCTCATAGCCCCTCCGGCCAATCAAGAAGCACCCCAGTTCATCAGAGACAAATTGCTGTTTCTACAGGTGAGTTAATCAGCATCGATCAAACATATTGGTAAAACCTTCCAAATACTTGCATTTTCATCAAGTTCAATCTTTTTCCGTGACTTTTAGGAATTGTTCTATGCAAATTGCATCTCTGAGGAAGAGTACCACGCCTCAAAGAGGCCTCTCCTGATGCGTCTTGCTATCCAAGGAGAGGAGATCAATTGCAGAGATGTCGTTTCATCAGCTCAGCAATTGAACGCTGATGACTACTCCGAGTGGTCGGTTGTTGAGCTCAGGGACGACGACACCTCGATCTACAGGGATAATTCGAAGAACAAGGTGAAACACAGGTCACCCATGAAGCAGTTGAAAGGGGCAATGTCAAAGATGACCAGTTTTTCCTCCACCCACAAATCTGGGAAAAACATAGGGAAAACAAGGCCACATTTCAATGAGAACCGTTTTTCTGATGCTCAGAGTTCGCTTCTCATGCCCGAATGTTCCCCACCGAGGACTTCCACCAACGATGAGAACTCGTCATCGAGACAAGGAAAAAAATCATGGGGACTAAAGATGTGGAGGAAGGGAAGTTTGGAAGATGATTCCACAACCCCTTATCTTCCACCAGGAGAGAGATCGGATGATGCTGTGTCTAATAGTGTCGCTCCTTGCGTGCTCGTGTCTAAACCAATTGGTGAGGGCCCAGACACTAAATTGATCAAGAAAAAAAATCATTCAGATGGATCTGCTTCTGATTTCTTCATTGACAAGGTATGCATGACATTCCTGTGTCTTCTACATGCCTAAAATGCCCCAGAAAATCTAGTGATCAAAGGCCATGTTCCTCTGATGACATCTTCAGAGGGCAGATTGGCTGCCTTGTGTTTAGTAAGGTTTGCTGAAAGCTTCTGAAAATTTTAGAAGATTGCAATGGAAGCACGAAACCGCACACTTCTTTTATGAAACCTCACCGAACTTTTGCTCATTTTGGCAATGCACCTTTCATGTTAGAATCCTGTTTTCTTTTTAAAAATGTACAACAATAATGGGCATTTTCGAGGAAAAGGCTTAAAGAAGCATGAATTTAGGTAAAACTACAAGTCTTTATCTTTTTTTTTTCTTTTGGTGTGTTGCATCCTCCTCTCATCCATTATTGCTTTCTTACTTCCTTTCTCTCTTGATTCCTAAATATTTCTAACGCGCTACTACTAGCTCAACCTTCTTGCAGCCATTTCTTACTGTAGTTTCCATATTCTACTATTTATTTTAATTATTTGTTGTATGGTAAGGTCTTAGAGAAGAACAACAAAAAGGAATTATCATGCATCCCATCGGAGTTGTGCACCAATAATTCCAACCTCAACTTCAGGTAATAATAGCTTCTATATGCAATTCAAAATTCAGTTTCTTACGTTCTTTCACAACAGATGACTAAACGAAATTGGTTTTCTTGCATCTGCGCAGCAATGAACAGATCGAGGCAATCTCGACAAGGCTACCTGTTGATAAGAGCGAGTTCTCCAAGTAATTTACTCTCTCTCTCTCCCTTTCTCTCTCTCTCTCACACACACACACATTTTGATTGTTCTTGGTGCACAGATCTTGGTGTGACAACTACGGTGACATTGTGCTGGACGTGGTTAAGAAAGAGTTCAAAGATCACGTGAGCGAGATGGAGAGTCTGAGGAATGCAGCAAAAGAGAATCAGAGTGACAGTAAAACATGGAAAAACGTGTTTGGAGAGAACGATGAGAATTGTTCCCCAAATGTAACATATAGTTACGAGAACAGTTTCTGTAAGAAGGAATCTCCCACTACTATTGCAGCTAGTAATTCAAGTTGCACAAAGAAAGGTTTCCAGAATGATGGTTATGAAGGCAAGAAATGGCATACCAACAATCCTTTCTTCGATGAGGAGGATGTTCACAAATTCGGCGAGGAGTCTAGTCTCTGTTATTGGAAAAAGAGTTCAACAACATCTTCTTCCCTGTTTGCGTAGTCTAGTCCAGAGGGTAATGATGAATATGCCCTTTGTCTTGCTGTTGATCGTGTGAGATTTATTTATATTTGGCTTCTTGTCATGTTACAATAAAAAGATTATGTAATTATAGTTTATTGTTTATATTTGTAATCACACGTAGGGTGTGTTTGAGATTGGAATGTGAGAAAACTTTGTCCTGTATCTCTTTTTAGCACATAAAGCGCATCGTGGGATCTTCTATCCTGAAAGGACCTATATATGTTTTAAAATCAGATCCTAGACTTAGTGTTGATGCATTTCATTTTACGGTAAAGGGACATGACAACTTAGGTTTTCAGAGCCCCTTTGGATGATGGTTCTCTATTTATTATTTCAACTCCAAAATGATGTTTTGGGCTTTTTCTTAAACCATCTTATTGAAAATTAGATCTTATGAAATATTGGAGATGATGATCACTTAATAATATAATAAATAACCTATGCTAAAAACAACTATATAGATCCATCGTGGGTGATGGTGGTTCAAAACCACAAAAGTTTTTCTTTTCAAATATTAGCAAGGACAACGTAAGCTGGGTCTGTGCATTCTATTTGAACCGTTTCTTGGGTCTATGCATTCTTCCTCTAGTTTGTGGCGTCTCGTTACCTTCTATTTGAACCGTTTTAATAAATTTTTTTATTTCTTAAAACAAAAAACAGTTATCACTGAAGCAGGCCACTAGAATATGAGAACCGAGATTTTCTGGGTTTTTTGCTTAAATCTGGCTCTTGAAGCATCCGATAGAGATGATGGCTCAGGATTTTTTAAGGCTTGAAAATTGATGGCTCAGGATTTTAATAAAAATCATGTTTTTTATAGAAAAAGCATAATTCAGTAGTATTCAATTCCTAGCAAATGGACTACGTTGAATATATCTGCAGGGTTGGATTTGCAAAAAAAAAAAAACAGAAATGCCTAGTTCACACTCATATTCTAGTGGCCCTCACTTTTGGCATAATTTTTTTTTTGACAGAATCTGGTGATTGTCATCGATTGAGTTAGAATTGTTTGTGATTGTAGAATACAACCGTAGCATTCAAGAGGATCGCACTCTGCCCACAAGGGTGTCACAAGTTTGAAATCCAGGAAGGGAATCCCATGCCGAAAGTTTGTAGCAGGGTGTACACAATGGTGAGCAGAAACTTCAAGGGTTTTAGCAATTGGAGGACTGCCGACATGTAGTCAGTGACGGGCCTAAACCAGTAAGATCTGACCACAAGGGCTCCACTCTTCTGGTAGGGCAACATTTGAACATCATCAAATTAATGGGGATGTCACAAGTTCGAAACCCAGGAAGGGAGTCCCATGCCGAAAGGTCGAAGCAGGTGAAACCCAATGGTGAGCAGAACTGCCAACATGTGGTCGGTGATGGGCCTACACCAGTAAGATAGATCAAAGCTTGGTTTCAAGGTTTGAAGCTAAACCCACGAAACTTCTCTTGAAGACAATGGTGCAATACACTCAATCGACTGGACCTGGAGCTGGACATGCCACACATGTCAAATGGTCCAGTCCAACTCAATGCCCAGATTAAGTCAACCTACCAAATCTCAAATAGAGAAATCTACCGGAGAGTTCCTATTCCATAATGCTACCACTCAAGATTTTCCAAACGCTTGCTGGAAATGTATTCAGATTAGAATTTTGCTCAGTTCTAATGACTACAAATTGAGCCTTAGAAATTAATATTTTCTACAGCTCAGCTCCTATTGATTTATTGATATCAAACACTTGTACAATAGGTGCCAACAGAAAAACACACTTGAGAAAGACACGAACGAGAAATTGTTGACCAACTTATGTTGTAGCTAGGTTGGAAATTTTGGATATTGAGGTCTAAAAAACCGATTGAGAGTTGTGCTATCGAGTTAGCAATGACTTAACAAAAATCAGGTGATTTAGAGTAACAGTGACGAAACAAACTCCTACATCATCCACCCTTTGACATTTTCTTTGTTACTTTTTGATAGATGTTAAACCCTATTCTCACAACTAACGTATAAAGGTGAGCCAACCCATCTCAATGAGCTCAGCGATTCATTAGGATTTTGGACATTTACTTAACAGCACATGGTTAAGAAGTAAGCATAACTAGAGGATTGATTTTAATATTTGGAATACAGCAAGGAGAAAAGTTCAGGGTGCTAGGGTAGGCTGGGAGATAATGAAGGTTTTGCTACCTTAAGCTCCCCACAGTCGCTGATGTAGACTGCCTTCAATGGGCGGTTCCAAATGTTTCGGGCAATTTGGGCTCTCTCATCACCAAGGAACTTCGCAAGATCATTGAACTGGCGTATCCGTTCGGCTGGCTTATATGTAGGAATGGCAGATATGCTGGTCACAACATCTAACCCTGCAGAATAAGTGAATATATCACAACCAGGTCATTTACCTCAACAGAGGTCTATTTTCAGATAGAATATACATGCAACTATGAGAGAGAAAGAGAGCCCTCATTCATGATATCTAATATAAATCATCCTCTTAATAATAAGTCGGATTCCATCAAGGGAGCTGTACAAATACACGTCCATGCAGCCCCCCCTCACATTACTGCAGTTTTTGAATGAAACACAGTGAAGTATCCAGGAATGAGTCCTTGAGTTCCCAAGACAATATTCATATCACATGCCAACTTTGACTCCAAAGTCCCAAGCATACATATAAAAGCATAGAAAGATAAAGAACCAACAAACATCTCACGAAGCAATCAAGCAAATGAGAATGAAAAAGGGGTTAAGAGCACTAGATCATAACGGCAATGGGCCCCTGCCAACTGCTATGAAGCTGATTGCTATCATATGCAGTTATAGTTTTAGCATTTATGTAAGATACAAGCCACACACTTGTCACTGGCGTTCAAATGCACAGCTGGGTCTTGGAAGCTGAAAGCCACATCTTTTGGGATTCTGTTTACCAGATCACCTGGCACAAGGGTCAGCACTAGGAACTCAGGGATTAAATATTTCAAAGAGACTAATGATCTTGTTTGGATTATCTATGGTGATTTTCTTGAAAAAGAAATAGTCGAGATCAAAATGGAGATATTGAGACAAGACAAGGTCAGGAAGACCCTCAGATTGCAGAACTACTGCAAGCATCCAGTTGGGTTGTTTGGTAGTCTTGCTTATAAGGAATAAAAAGCTAACACGGGAGTGTATATACATGGTATTTTCTCATGTCATAATTTTCTTTCAAAACAGACTATATTAACTAGTGCTTATGTTTTATGCATCATTGGACCAGGTGGCCCCATGTTGCAAGGAAGAAAGGGGGGGGGGGGAGAGTTTTGCAATGAAATCCAAAACATGAGAAGTTACCTACATATGGTCAGATAGCACCCCTGGACTTCTGGGGATGACAACAAGGCACACAGAAAAGTTCCTCTGTAATGAAGCAAGCGGAAATACAATAGGAAACCCACTAAGGGCTGACAAGAATACAATAAAGAGTGCACAAGCACAAGTCCACCAAGGGACAATACAACAACCAAGTGTGAGCAATCACAAAAGCGCACTGTGCACACAAGAGCCACTAAAGGCACGCACAACACATTTATTCACTTAAGAAATGCTTAGCAAAAGCATACCATACACAAGGGAGAGTGTACCATTAAATAGGCACACAAGGACACACATGGGCTGGTCAACGTCTAGTTGTACTGGCCCAACAGCTATAAAATACATCAAATAAAAAAGAAAAATAAAAAATAACAAAAAACAATTTACCAATCAGCCACTAGTGGGCCGACAACTATTACTATATATGTAAAAGACTGAAATACCCTTGATAAGTATTTCAGTTTACATAAAAAAGAACAATGCATGTATAAATATATGTATATTAACACTACACTATGATTTAACACTCCCTCAAACTTACGGTTTGATCACCGAAAGTTTTTCAAGAAGAGGTATAAAACGAGGTGAAGGCAAGGCCTTAGTGAAAAAGTTTACCAGCTGACATTCCGAAGTCACATAAGGCAACTCAATAGTTTATCTCTGGTATTTTTCTCGAACATAGTGGCAGCTCATCTATATATGCTTGGTTCTTTTGTGCAAAATGTGGTTGTTTGCAATGTAGATAACACTTTTATTGTCGCAACACATTTTCAAAGGACTAGAGATGACTAAGCTCATAACTTTGAGAATACTCATCAACTAGATAATCTTCATAGTTATTATTGTCATAGCTCGATATTAAGCTTTGGTGGATGATAAAGAGACTTTTTGTTGTTTCTTACACCTCCAAGATATAAGAGTCTCCTAAAAACATATAAAAACCAATAGTTGAAACTCTTTCATTAGGGTTATCTCCCCAATTTGCATCAGCATAAGCAATTAAATCTAAAGAAAAAGAGGAGGATAAAAATAGTCCTTTGGTTATAGAGTTCATGATATATCTGACAATTCTTAAAACAATACTCATGTGCACCGTAGTTGGTCATGCTCAAGCGGACTGGCTAAATGCATAACATGAGCAATGTCTGATCTTATCATAAAAAATTTTAGATTTAGCAATAATATCTACATTCAGCTTTATTTGAGACAAGCTATATCCTCTAGGTGAGTAAGACACTTCGATACCTACAAAATATCTTAGAAAACCAAGGTTAGACATATCAAAATCATTTTTAAGAATATTTGTAATTTCATCAGCCCCATTTTTTGTCACTCCCTTTAATGATCATATCATCAACATATAATAGAAGAACAACAATGTCAGTACATGTATCTTTGACAAAGCGAGTAGTGTCAGCATAACATGATCTATAACTCAAGTTTAACATTACTTTGTTAAACCTATCATGCCAAGCTTTGGGGGCTTGCTTAAGCCCATACAAAGCTTTTCTTAACTGACAAATTTTTTTCTCTATCAACCTCAAGGCTGAAAGATGGATTCATGTACACTTTCTCATTTAGGTTACCATTCAAAAAGGCACTCTTGACATCAAATTGGTAAATAAGCTACTTCCTAGCAATAAGTATTCTTATATTAGTCATATGAGCTACGAGAGAAAAAAGTCTCTTCAACGTCAATCTCATATTCTTGAAAATAACCTTTGGCCACTAGCGTTAATGATTAGATTTCATAGGCCTTGCCTTTCTCTAGGGCTCCTAGTTCTAGATTCATGGCATCAGCCCATTCGAGAATTTCTTTAGCCTCATTGTAGGTTGAAGGTTCATGATATGAGTGGATAAACATAAGGCATACTTTATATCTAAGTGAAAATGTCTCATATGACACAAATCTTTCACGAGGTCTAGAGGTTCTATTCGATTTCCTGACACTAATTTCTTCAAGATTTTGGTTTTAGGAATATCTATCAAGTGCACATGAAGGATTTTCAATTGTTCTTCTAGAATAAATTTGAATATCACGAATCTGGGTATCCTCCAAGGGAATACCAGAGTCATCAATATGCATATCATCATGATGATTATTATCAACGTATAATTTCATCATAAGCTGTCTTAGGAAACAAATCAAATAAAAAAGAATACTCAAGATCATCCTTAGGCTTATCCAAATCAAAACCATTTTCATTTTCTAGAAGATTCATATTTCTTGAAATAAACAATGTCATTTTTCATATCATAGTATCTATACCCCTTTTTGTTGTTTGCATAACCAAGAAACACACATTCGATAGATTTAGGGAATAATTTTATCTCCTTTTTCAAAAAGTACAAAACACTTACATCCAAAAACTCTTAATTTACTTAAAACAGGAGAAGTTTGGTAAAGTTTTTTAATTGAAAATATGTTTTATAAAGAGGATGAAGGCATTCGGTTGATGAGATATATTGCAATTAAGACACCTTCAATCCAAAATCTTTTTATAACATGTTTTGAAATAAACAAAGTTCTTGTAGTTTCAATAATATGATGATGCTTTCTTTTGACAAATTTGTTTTGTTAAGGAATATTTGGACAAGATCTTTGATGTGAAATCTTACTTTGTTTTAAATAATTTATGAAATCGTTAGACAAATATTCTTCTCCTCAGACAGATCGAAAAATAACAATATTGGTTTGAAATCGGTTTTGCACAATTTTGTGAAATTCCTTGAAACATGAGAACACAACGGATTTTTGCTTAAGAAAATAAATTCAAATATATCCAGTATAATCATCAATGAATATAACATAATAAAAGAGTCCTCCTTTTGATATGACCAGAGTCTGTCCTCATACATCCGAATGTACAAGTTTAAATGGTTTGGAAGAAATAAAAGTTCTAGAGCCAAAAAAAAATTCTTAATTTTTCTAAGAATGTAGTCAGTACATATGAATTCTTTTTCAATACAAGAGTCTTAAAAAAAAGGAAAAAAGGATAATTTAGATATATTAGGATAGCCTAATCTTTGATGACATAAAAAATTATTTTTTTCTTAACAAAATTATAAAATTATTCTTAGGGATATGAAAAAATCCATATAGTAGAGATCTTTCCTCCTATGACATTCTCCAATCAACTTTCCTGACTGGTAATCTTGCACCCACCATTTTTTTATGAGGAGACCTCATACGCACAATCTAAAATTTGTGAAATAAAAAACAAGTTTAGATTGAGTTTTGAAATAACTCTAACTTTAAGAACTTAAATTTTTTTTAAATGTTTGTGAATGTTCCAATGCTTTTTATTTCTAAGTTGGTTCCATCAGTCGTAGAAACACAAGAACTATAAAAAGGTTTTGTATAACGACCCCAAATTGACCCTCGAAAATTTTGCGAATTTGTTTTTTTAAACGAATAAATAATTTTAAAACATTGCGAAAAGGTATCCCAGGGACCCAGGGCACATTACATATTTAATATACATAACCCAACATACATCTCACATATAAAATAAACCAAATCATGACTTTAAAGTGAATTAAATTCAATAGAAAAGTCATCATTTAGGGTTCAACAAGTTCCTTAAAACAATAACTCCCCAAAACTGTCAGAATCCGATCCACAAAAAGCATAACCCTCGATTCCTTCAATAAGTCGATTCCTCCATCACTATGCCTTGGTACCTGAAAAGGGTTTTTAAAAACGGGGTAAGAATTAAAGTTATCGTATGAGACCCTCTCGAAATCTAACAGTAAGAAAATTAGCATAAATCAAATCAAACATAAGTTTAAGAGGACTCTACAAACATCACATATTCAGAACAAACTTGCAATATAAGCAGTTTAATTAAAAACAATCAATAATCTCATGCTAAATTAAATATTTTAGAGATGCATGAATCAATGTAACATGCATGAATGTTTTTTTAATTTTAATTATCAAGTATTGTTTTTTAATGCATGTCCCTAATTAAATGCAACACATTTAAATTTATACTTATATAAAACCTGTGGATACTCAAAACGGGCCAAATTTCTGAGGTTCAAGGCAGTTATCAATGGTATCTTAAGACACAATTTGTATTTTATTAACTGAATCTCACACATGTTTCTCGACCGATGTTAGGAATCAACACCCTCAATCGAAACATTAGGAATCAATACCTAATGCTGGGACGACAAGAAAATCAACATTCATTGACATCACTTTCTCGGTATATCAATAACTGTAGCTGAGTCTAACACCACCATCCTCAGGTAAAGTGACGAGAGTTTCTTACAATCGTAGCTGAAAACACGAATCACTCATTGGGTTCTTAGGGAAAACAATGCACACGACATTTAAAATCCTCACGGCCCGCCATGACCACCATCCAAGGATTCCACCATAGAAGAAAAATTATTACATTGTTACGTCTTTTTTACTATTCTTAATCAATTAAGGGTTCTTCACATAAGAATAATTATACAAATCAATATGCATTAACACTTTTGGGCCTTTATCCTGTAATCTCAACAGTGCAATTAATTCAAGAGCACTATAAAATAGTTTTGCAATGCATTTAAAACTTGTTATTTCATGAGCAACATACGCACCTGGCCTCCAAAGGCCCATAAATGGTTTACACATAACCACTATATAATTTAATGAAATTTAAATGGCATTGCAAATTTCGGCGAACAATCACACATAAAGGAATACAATTTCGTATTCATAATGCATAAGACATAACACCAATGTATATTCATGGCTAATAAATGATAGCAAATCATATCAAACAAATCAAATTTATCACATTAGCCAAAAATCCAAACCTTTTATTAAGTTCAAATCCAATTAAATATCCAAAACCGATCAGATTTCATAATTTCAATAGAAATAAGGTTTTTATCGGGTTAAATAAAAATTCAGATTGTAGGGATTTCAAGAATATCATATTTTCAAATTGATTTTCCCATCAGATTTTCAAATCACTGTGATCGTTAACTAAACAGATCGGATTTTAGAATAAATGTAAAACCCGATCCATGCCAACCAAATCAGGTTTCACGGTTTTTAATAGAAATCAGATTCTATGAAACAATTAGATTTCTATAGATTAAAGTTCCGCTTAGGAATGATAAAATTTCAGATTTAACTAACTGTCCACAACAGTTTTATCCATTGCAAAAGAAAATCAGCTTTTTCTTTCTAAACCATAAAAACCAGACTTTTAAATAGAAACTGAAATTTAATTTAGAAAAACCCTTATCTAAGACCATACTTAATAACAGTTCAAATTCAGATTTACCAAAATAGGAGAAGCTGAATTTATTTAAGTTGTTGGTTAAACCAAGCCATTGAGACCAGTCTAACGTCCAGTTGGACTGGCCCAACAGCTCTAAAGTACATCAAATAAAAAAGAAAAATAGAAAATAACAAAAAACAATTTACCAGTCAGCCCCTAGTGGGCCACACCTATTACATATGTAAAAAGACTGAAATATGCCTGATGGGTATTTGAGTTTACATAAAAAAAAAAGAACAATGTATATATACATATATATAAATATATATATATATATATGTGCATAGTACATCAACACTACACTATGATTTAATACTCTCCAGTCCTCCAGTGCTGCTTATCGCAGTTCCATTCAGACAGAATGTACAGTGCTAAAGATAATACCACACCATCTTGAACAACACATTGAAGATGGAAGTGAAGGCTACCGTGTACTGCACAAGCTAAGCACAATTAGGCAAGGCTTAATTTGGAGGGGACATGGGCTGAAGCTAAGTTCTCAGCATAACTTCTGAGTCCTATTGCAAAGAAATGAAGATCATTATACTGAAAATTGACGGATGGGAGAAGCATTATTAAGCAGCAGGATAACAGGGTTTGCTTGAAAATTTAACTGGAAGTGTATCTAAGAGGAACCCCCATTGCTAACATCTTTGATTGGAGAAGTCATGGAAAGATAAAGCGGGGCAAAAAAGCACAAAAGTGCAGTTTTGTGTTAGAAAAAGGCAAACCACAAGTAATTTTGTATTAAATGTTGATGGAGAATTGGAGGCAAACAAGGACCGCATTTTCATGATGGTGGATCTGTTGCATGAAGGTGAGCTTATGATAGAGGTTTCCACTCAATACATTGACGATAATTTATGAACCACAATTTACCTGTGGTGCTAAAGGGACTGAATTTATTGATACCACTACCACATGTTGAAATGAAGAGCTCTACCCTCCTTGGACAAAGATGAAGTATTGGTACATGATGGATTTCCCAAGTGCTCCTTTCAGCAGTTTCAGAACCAAAAAGAGATATCTTGCAGCAATTCCTAACTACACTTTAAATCGAGCTCGCTAGACACCACTGCCACCCCTGACCATCATATCTTTGGCAGCTGGTTAATTTTAACTACATAGCTCATGTTACCGACAACAGATTTAATAGATAATGACCTATATGTCGGGGACGCTCAAGAATGCCTTATAAAAAGATAGACCACCCACGAAGAAACAAATTCTAAAGAAGCCCAATTTTAGCAAATTGCATGTCTCCAACAAAGTGGCTTAAACAAATGTCACCAGAACTACAAGAATTGTCGAAGACCTCAAGAAATAATATACATTTACGTCACCCCTGTTATGTAATTATCAAATCTATCTACATATAAAAGATGAAGCAAAACAACTACTGCTTCACACGAAATCAACCACACATGTATACTCGCCAAAACCAACTATAAAAGAGCTTCAATGGAACAACCGCCCAACAGTAATTAAAAAAATGAAAAGACCAAGTACACATGAACAAGGAAGAACCTAATTCATCAGTAATACCGCTACTCAGTGAGAACCTACCACCAAACAAAATCACAATGGAACCGAAAAGAGTCAATTCACCTTCGAGCACAGTTCCAAAGACGATATTCCGATTGTCAAGATCAGGACACGGGCCAGGGCCAGTGGTAATGAGGAATTCGACATTCCGGTACCCAGGATCGAGCTTCCGGTCATCGTCATCATCGTTCTCCGATAAGCAGAGCGACAACGTCCCCGGGAGGACGTGCTGGAGCCGGAAGGCAAGAGGATCGACGGTTTCCGTGTTCCTCTGGAGATCCAGAGGGGGCTGCACCTCTCCTTTATCCGTCCGACCCTGCTTCCCGGCCATGAGGTACTGCCCGGGGAAGACCTTGTGCACGAGAGTCCCCTTGTAAGAAGAAGGAGAAGAAGACGTGCACATGGCCTTGAAATTCTCTACTGTGAGCGGCACCAACTTTCCGTAGAGGCCGAGAACGACCCTGCCGAGGTGCTCTCCGTCGGTGCAGGGGGAGAGCTCGTTGCCCACCGTTCTCTCCGGCTTGAAATAGGTGGGACAGACGGTGAAGTCCATGAAGACACGGTCGGTGACGGTGGTGCTTAAGGCGGGGGAAGAAGGGAAGGTGGGTGGTGGTGGTTGGAATTCTTCTGCACGAGAGAGGAAGGTGGGGTGGAAGGAGAGGGAGGAGGAGGCGGTGAGGAAGAGGAAGGGGCGACGTGGGAGGTTGGGGAGGTGGAGTCTTGTGGGTGGTGGTGGTGGTGGTGGTAGGTGGAGTTGGGGAGGTGAAGGTGGGGAAGCGGAGGACAAGGCAGCAGCCATGGATGGCATGGTTCCTCTTATTCTTCTTCTTCTTGTGGTGATGATGATGAGAGAGCATGGTGGCGTGGCGCAGAGAGGAAGAAACCACCCTCTTGTGGCATGTGGCCCTTTCGAGTAGTTGGATATTATCTATCAAAACTTCAGGAATGCTGGACTTTGGAGTCTTGGAGTAATGCTGTGAGGCCCGATCCAGTGAGCACAAAGTCACAAACCAGGACATACTAGTTGGACGAACTTATCGGTAAGGGGTGTCAATAGTCGGGTAGGATCCGGTCATGACCAGTAGAGGGTCTGATCGGGTCACCAGCGGTGTCAACGTGTCAGAGCTGGTTCAGACTCAGGTGGGTCCGAACCTGGATCTGACTTTGGGGTGCTGGTACTGGGTTCAGACCTGGGTTCAATTGGGTCTGCCATACGAAAAACCATACCTGGGTTCTATAAAGACTACATGAACCAGAACCGGTTCATACTCGGTAAAATAAAAGATTGTCTTTTTTTTCATTGAAAAATCACGGGTCTTAATCTGAACTCAAATCAGGCACGGGTGTGGTATTGCAATTTCACAAATTATATCCCTCTCCATATTGGGTCCAACCCGAATTCTAATCGAACCTCCATTCTTATCACCAAACCCTGACCCTATTTATTGACACCCCTAACCTGCATGCATTAAAATTCTTTTAGTAATTTCTAAACAAGTTTATTGAGCTATTAATGAGCCAAAGATCAAGCTCGAGAAGCCTGAGATTGTGTTAGAGTTAAGCTTATGAAACAAATGCGAGGAAAACCTCATCTTTTTGTCCACCCCTTCCTGTTGATGGTAATATGGTATACATAAACTCGTGGTTGTTTTCCGAAGTGTATACTTCAATTTACAGTATATTTAGGAGAGGGTTCAAAACCAATAATTCGAGAATTTTTTGGAAAGTCAATTTCAGGTATTGAGGTAGCCTCAAAAAACAAAATTTTCATCTGGTACAGTATCCCAATCTTCAAATGAGAATTCACAAAATCAAACACTTGAAGAGCAACGGCTTTAATTCAGTGAAAATTGGCATGATCACATGAAGGGAGAGCATAGAAGTTTTCCTATTCGTATAGCCCTCTAATTTAGTCAGAAATGATATGCAATTGCCGGCAAAAGTCATGTACATGAACACGCAATTTTGTGCGTCATAGCAATGCAAAAGCTTCAGCTTGGGACGATCCAAGAAATGTAAACCAGAGAAAGACAAAAAGAAAAGAAGACAAACTAAAGATTACAGAAGTGCAATTTTCTATTCTTTTTTTTTGGGTTTATATGCGACATACAGCAGTAAAATTTTCACAAGCATTATTATGTATAGGCAAATGTCATCATCATCACCTAAAACAAATATAAACTTGAACTCAGTTTCTAAACCAACCGTCCATTCTTTTTACAAATGCAACATGCTGATGCTAGGGACAAGTTCACTTACATCAAAATGATTTCTTGGGTGGTTAAATTATAAGCTGGGTGCCCTCTCCCTACAACTTGGAACCTCATCACTGAACAAACGCCAGCTCCGAACCAAATCTGATGAAAGAATGTTCATTTCTGAACCTGAGGCTGGGAAGTTGGTGCTTTTGGTTGCAGAGCAGCTGCCATTGAGCGCAGGGTGCTAGCTACCTCAGTGAAACTTGGTCTCTCAGATGGATCTGACGACCAGCATTTCTCCATAAGAGACCTCCACTCAGGGTCACAGTTATCAGGGATTGGGGGGCGCAATGTATTATTGACAATACCACCTGCCCATTGACAAAACCGAAGAAACAAAATAAGCACATCCAAACTTTGTCAGTTCTGCAATTGAAAGATGTGTCACCTATGATGGCTCCATAGTGCAAGTCGGCATAAGGCTCTTCACCAGTGAGAAGCTCCCACATCACAATCCCAAAGGAGAACACATCAACCTGTTTTCAGGCAGGGAAATCTGATGCATAAGAACATGTGCATGGAAATATCATTATGAATAGTTAAATACAAAGTGCAACAGTCCAATATAAATTCAGAGCATATAAACTCGAGTATTTACCTTTTCGGAGACCAAGGTGCTGCTGCCATTTAGAAGCTCTGGAGCCATCCATGGAAGTGTTCCCCGCACACCACCAGAAATTAGTGTCTGACATTTTACCTTTGACAAACCCAAATCTCCTACCTAACAGCAAGAGTGAAAAATAAACAAGTGGACAAAAGCATTCCACACCGAAAATATAGGTAACACTAACCCTACCCTTTTTTTGTTATGGAGACCCTGGGCCAAGTTCATCATCTTGAGTTATCAAACTCAAGCTGATAGGGTTGAAACCAACCCTATCAACCATTTAAGCTCTTACAAGTGGACAAAGAGGAATCAACCAGAGTACCAGATAAACAGAATCAACCCAGGAAAGCAATTATCAACAAGGAAAAGAGATGGAAAAAATCTTCATACAAATAAAACATGCATGAAGAATAAACATGTGTAATTATTTATCAACTGAAGGATCAGTATCTATTAATGCCCGTAAGCATTATGCTCTCCAGTTGTCATGAATGACACTCCTGACACCATATTTCAAATATGCAGCTTCTCCCATAAAAAAGGACATGCACACCCTTTCTTCTGTTTTGAGAACACATTCATATTAAAAATCTAATAATATAGAAAGCTGTCAATAGATTTTCGTATGGATGATCACCTATTATTTCATACAAAGCTAATTGTGTGTCAACATGAATTCCTTTCATTTAACAAACAATGAAAATGATACTAGTTTTTTCAAGGATATCAATTAACAAAAAATACTTAAGTTGGCAGGATGCCCTTAGTAGCTCTTTTCTTTCCTTCTTTTTTTGATTCACAAGCTGGGGTTAGGCAGACCCTACCAGAGTACAAGGAGATATTGATGATTACATATCAGAGAGGGAAGGAAACCAAAATCTAAAATATACATCAGAATGTTCAATTGAATTGGAAAGTCTATAAAAACTACCAGTTTATGGGGCCAATTGAGTTACCCATGCAAGTTGGATCAATCCAGCTAAGTTATATAAATTAGTCTTCATGTACAAGTAATGTCTTGTGCTACATTAAGTAGCCAGTAGAGCTCTCCAGTGCTTTCTGGAAAGGCTAAAAGGAAGTACAATTGTTCAACTTTTAGTGTTCATTTGTAATTAAACTCAGAGAGCATAGCACACCCTAAAGAAAGCACCTAATGCATCTCATAAAGATGCTGTAGAGATCTGGCTCTCATACATTAATGGCATCCATTGCTATAAAAACTAAAATAAAAATATACATCAGAATGTTCAGTTGAATTGGAAAGTCTATAAAAAGTACCAGTTTATGGGGAAAGACCCAATTGAGTTACCCATGCAAGTTGGATCAATCCAGCTAAATTATATAAATTAGTCTTCTTGTACAAGTAACGTCTTGTGCCACATTAAGTAGCCAGTAGAGCTCTCCAGTGCTTTTGGAAAGGCTAAAAGGAAGTACTATTGTTCAACTTTTAGTGTTCATTTGTAATTAAACTCAGAAACCATAGCAGACCCTAAAAAAAAGTACCCAATGCAGCTCATAAAGATGCTGTAGAGATCTGGCTCTCATACATTAATGGCATCCATTGCTAGTTACAATCTCCCCATATTCCGTTTCCAAGAACCCTTCATAAAGAATAGGATTTTATCACAAGAATCAGTAGCCTAAAGTTATCATGAATTATGCATTTGGAAAATTTAAAAAGCACAGATTAAAGACTTAGGCAATTTGACGTCTTGACCATCTCATTCAGCAAAGGTTTATGTGAGAAATGGAATTAACAGTAGAGAATCAGTGACTTTCTTCCAAGGTGTTCTGGGGATAATTATTACACATTACAACCTCCATTGTGAGAAGGTAGCAGTAAGCTAAATGTTACTTGCTTCCAATAAATTCCTGAATGCAAATGAAGAGAAAAAAGAAGAACGAGATGAGGTAGAATTGAGCAATGCTTGTTTCTGTGATCATTTTCGAACGTTTTCTTGTATAATTATATTATGCTGGCAGAGAGTTTCATGAAAAAGATTTTATGGCAAGTTTGTGATTGACGGAAAAGGGGGCATGTTAGTTTATATCATATGGTCTTTCTTTTCTTTTATCCCTTTTTGTTTGGCTTCCAAGGCAATGCCCTGGGTAATGTTGATGTCATTTTTTTTTAATTCAAGAAAAGGCAGAGGCCCTACCACCAACAACACCATCTCATTAAATCAACACTTCAGGTGTCATCATCATCGTTAGATTTGTTACCATGATGTTCTACCACCATCTTGAAGACACTGTAGGGTCATCCGTACTACTGTTAATGTAAACATGTATGTATATCTTTTATATATCTATATATCTATATACATATATATATATATATATATATATGTACATATGTATCCTAGGGGCATTTTAGTCTTTTCACATGTATAAATTCTGTATGTATTTTTCTCTTTTTCTGTTTTTCTATTTTTATTTTTTATTTTTTATTATTGTAATTATTCCCAGCTTTAAGGGCTTATTGGAGGGACTCCCCCAAAAGAGTCGTTGGACTATACCTAATGGTTACATTTCTAGCCATTGGGTAGGTCCAAACGGCTCCTTTGAGCCTCTACATTGTGTATAAATATGGGGTTAGCCCCCATTCATTGTATCACTTTTCCAAGGGATTATTCCCCAATAATATTCATTATTTTTATGTGTGTTTTCAGCCCTTAGTGGCTTATTCCTGTGTTTTCATGTGTTGACCCATAAGAGGTCATATTCTCTAAGTGTTCTCTTGACCATAAGTGGCACACTAAAGCATATACTTATGTTCGTGACAACTACTCAATGCATGTTCATAATAAGTAGTTAATAACTAGGATGTGATGATCATTCATCATCATCATTATCATGTCTTGCCACCACCCACATGGGAAATCCAGGCTGTGAGAATCACACCACACACGAGACCTGCAACTATACCATCAGTCACAACTCACAAGCATTACTGTCAACATGGACACCCTATTTTTTTGCTAGAAAAATAATAGAAAACCCATTACTTTCCCATCTTTCTTGTAATTACTTTTTTTTTATTTTTAAAGCTTCCGATATTTTGCCGAGAAAAATCACTTTTTGAAAACATCTCTGAGAAAAACCCTTGCCAAGAAATTACCTTGAACAATACAGGTGACTATACCACCAATACTGCTACCATGATCACTCAAATCAGCTTTGACAAACTTATGATTAATTCATGTAACACGTTCCCAACCATGGCCAGGACAAGAAATATGTCCTACATTATCATTCTTAAACTAAAATTTCAAACTTGTCATCATGGTTAGCAGAACTCCATTTAGAACATTTCTCAATAAAACTTTGAGAATATAAAAACAGAACAATTTGTTTTTTGAGAACACGAAAAGAAAAAAAAGAATAATTTAGGGGAACATTTACAACATGACAGTTTTTCTAAAATGTACTTCTCACAAGAACTCCATGAGTCAAACTGCACTGGCTCTTGAGTTCGAACCTTACCAGGTTGGATCCAAATCCTACCAGCAGCTGTTCCCTGCCCCGCCTCCACTATCATTAAAAAAGGAATACAGTGCACATGTGTATGAAAGACAAAATTAACCATGTATATGCTTTACCAAATTTACCTCATTATTCTGTGTTTTTTTTTATTGCTTGCTGAAGCAAAAATATTTTAGTCCTCTAATTGTTCAAAAAAAAATCATCCTTTAATATAGTGGTGACTATGCCTATCATGCTTAGTAGATTCTACTATGCACAACCTTTTTTTTAAATCACAAGTGCTTAGTAACTTATTGGTAAACAGGCTTATGATCTTTGTGCCTTAACAGATTCATATTTCTAGGTCATCTCATTCTGTTTGGTAGTTCAACCATGGAATTCTTTAGTTTCGGTATTTCCGGAATGAGTGCATGACTTGTTATACCTACTAATAGTACAGAGAATAAGTCTGTCATCTCGTCCTGGGAGATGGTTCTAGCCCGTCAGATAGTCAGTCTAGTATCTGGAGCACGGACTATATGGAATAGATCAAAAACTATTTGAACTATGATTCGACCATGGAATTCTTTCATTTCGGTATTTCCGGAATGACTGTGTGACTTGTTATACCTACTACTAGTACAGAGAATAATTCTGTTATCTCGTCAAGGGAGATAGTTCTAGCCAGCCAGATAGTCAGTCTAGTATTTGGAGCACGGACTATATGGAATAGATCAAAAACTATTTGAACTATGATTCATACCTACTATTCATACCACATTACCAGCCTCCAATTATTTTCAATTAACATTTTATGAGGTGTTTCATAAATTGAACCACCTTTTTCCTTCAGAATCATGTTTTAGTGTGAGCTGAGTGAGGGACAGGACAAATATTTCTATGGATTCTTAGTTATTATATTTGTTCATTGAATAAGTACAATGATGAACAAATGAAAGGGTTCCTACTCAGAGAATTTTTTTGCTCTGATTTGTTCTTTGTTGAACCATCGTGGTTCTAGTAGGAATCTGAGGTTTCAATCGATTCATAGGGTCTCAACAAGATAATTCATATCAATAGTAAAATTGTATGTATTACGTATAAACAACAATAAAATAGGGTAAGAGAGCATTCAAAAGGCCTGTAACAATTACAACAATCAGTGAAAAACAGTCAGAAAAAATTATTCAGCAAGTAGTTCCAAAAACATGAATAAAATCAGAACAGCTATTATGCATGCTCATTTTTATGATACCATAGTCACAGATATTGGCGATATTTTGAAAATATCGCGATATTATCGCTATAAATTCAGTAAACGTTAATATACATACAATATCATGATATTTTGAAAATATCACCAATTTGATAATATCATGATATTATCACGAGAATATCGTGATATTATCAATTAGTTTTACTGTTTTATTTATTTTTTACATTTTAAATATGTTTTTCTTATTTATTTTACATTTTTTACTTATTTCCTTTATTATTTATGTATTTTTTTCTAAATGTGATATTTTCTTACTTATTTTTGTTATTTTTTATATTTTTTAAGCCCTTTCCTATTTGCTATAGTGATGGATGAGCTTACGAGATCAATTCAAGAAAATGTGCCGTGGTGTATGTTGTTTGCTGATGATATTGTTTTGATTGATGAGTCTAGAGCTGGGGTTAATGCTAAGTTAGAGTTATGGAGACAGACATTGGAAGCAAGAGGTTCTAAGTTGAGTAAGAGTAAGACAGAATATATGGAATGTCGGTTTAGTAAGCAACGAAGTAGGGATGGGAGTGTAGTGAAGCTTGGTGAGCAAGAAATACCAGTGGATGATTGTTTCAAATATTTGAGATTTATCATTCAAAAGTATGGAGAAATTGATGGAGATGTAAATCATAGGATAAAGGTTGGGTGGATGAAATGGAAAAGTGCAACTGGAGTGTTGTGCGATCGTAGAATGCCATTGCGGTTGAAGAGAAAGTTTTATAGGACGACTATTAGGCCTGCTTTACCATATGGTACGAAATGTTGGGCTGCCAAGAGACATCATATTCAAAAAATGAGTGTAGTTGAGATGCGTATGCTTAGATGGATGCGTGAAAATACAATAAAAGATAAGATTCAGAACGAGGAGATACGTAAGAAGGTAGACGTTGCACCCATTGAAAATAAGATGAGAGAGAATCGTTTACGATGGTTTGGACATATTCGGCGAAGGCCGAATGATGCTCCAGTTAGAAGGATGGAGAAATGGGAAAATATATTAGTTAAAAGAGGTTGAGGTAGGCCTAGGAAGACTTGGATGGAGATGATAGGAAAGGATATGAATGCTTTGAACCTCACCGAGGACATGACATTGGATAAAAATGATTGGAGGAGAAAGATTCATGTGGAAGACCCAGGATGATTTTCTTTGTTGGTTCATATCGCCGACCCCAATTGTTTTGGGATGAAGGCATAGTTGTTGTTGTTGTTATCACCAAACCTATAATATAGCGAGAAATAGCCCCCCGAGATATAGCCGATGCCTATATTTTTGACTACCCATGATACTGATCATATAACAAAAGAAACCCAAAAGTTGACCAAGGGCTAGATGTGACATCTTACCTTGCATATAGGGCGCTGAGGGTCCCGCAGATTGACAAGTAAATTGTCACTTTTTAAATCAAAGTGTACAATATTCTTTCCATGCAAGTACTCCATTCCAAAAGCCACATCCATTGCAATGTAGATCTGTTTGCGCTTATCAAGTATCCTGCTAATAGCCAATATGGAAGTTTCAAGTAGGCTCACTTCCCTTATAAAAGGTTAACCAACACTAACACCAATGACACCAACAGCAGCAGTACCATGGATACATGAAAATGAACAAGAAAAAAAGGGTTGGAAATACCTTTCATTTTTGTGCAAGGCTTGCCTGAGAGAACCATTGACCATATACTCGGTAACTGTCGCCACTGTCCCACCAGGGCCATCAAGAACAACTCCATAAAAAGCAACAACATTTGGATGGTGCAGATCAGCAAGTTTACATGCCTCGTTCCAGAAATCAGTTCTCTGGAGACATACAATTCATAACCACAAGATAGTAAAGACAAACAATGAGAAAGAACAGAAAATGAAAATATTGTGGATTGGGATAAAGTAATGATTTCCGTAGGTTCTAACCATGCGATGCTGCTCCGATGGCTTCCCAGAGAAACACCTGTCATTGATTCGCTTTATTGCCACATCAGAGCCCCTCCATTTTCCATGATACACAGTTCCAAATGTTCCGGAACCTAATTCCCTCAACTCCTCCAGATCACTGTTTTTTATTATCTGCAAGATTTGATAAACAAATTAATAATAAGACAAAAGACATCAAAAGCATAGTACATGAGATACTGCAGGATCCAGTCACAAACCTGTAAGCGACCAATATCCTCAGTAGATGCTAAACCAGAATTTGAAATCTCCACAATTTTGGCCCTAAAACTCTGATTGGAAGTTGTTTTTATCAATCAACTGATGAAAAAGTGTAGATTTAGAGAGGATGAAGCAAAGAGTTAGAATGACCTCAGCTATGAAATCAAATGATGCCTGTGCAGTATCTGATGGAACATCATCATTCCTTTCTTCTCCATTAGCATTGGATTCAAAAAGAGTTGATTTCATTTCAGAAACAGATATAGTGGGAACTTGAGGCAGTGAAGATTGGAGAACTGATGTAGCCACATCCTCAGCAACAGCTCGAAGTTCTTGCTTGACATGTTCATCTACAGAGGCATCTAATACCGAAGAAAATGAGGGTTTCAGTTAAACCAAAAAAGAAATATATTTAACTTAAAACTTGAAGAAATACCTCTGTGAATATAAATAAAACAGGAAAGAGAAGGAACCACTAGAAAGAACCCCCTTACCTTTAGGGCCTGAAAAGTATTCTAAGCACAAATCATTGTTTGCTCTTGCTTCATTGCCTACATTTAATGGCTGACTCAAACTTAAATTTTCAACTCCCAATGTTGTGCTTAAACTGCCGCATATCTCTGAAAAACTGTGTTTATATGCATCTGTTGGAACCAAGACTTCAGAAGTGGCAGGTTTTGTGGCTTGCATAAGGTGTGTAGTCACATCTTGTACTAAATCCCAAGAATCTGATATGCATATGTTGGAAGGCAACTTTGAAGCTGCAGGGTCCAGATACTCTCCTTCCCATTTAGAGTTGCTACTGGAGCAACCCAGTGGAAATGGGACACCACCCAAAGGAATGGTGAGGCCGTTAAAAGCACCACTTGATTGAATTCCGGGAGCATCATGTTTCAAAACATGAACGCCATTTATTTCTTTTATGGTATTGTAAGTAGAACTTATACACTGTGAAGTAGGCAAAGCATTCCATAGGTCACCAGACACATTAGGCTCACAATGGATACTCAAATCTGGAAATGACACAGGATTCCCTTGTAGATGTGATATTTTGCTTGACACTTGGGGTGGAGCACTCTGAATCAATGCAATTTCTGTAGGGCTACATGCCAGGGGATTGATGGGCTTGATGTGATTCTCATCAAGAATAACTGCAGTCTTATGCATACCATTCACTGAGGCATCCGGCAGCTCATTGGTTATGTCTTCATTTGCGATAATGGCATTTGTATCTACAGCTGTAGAAGCTTGTGTAAAATGCAATCCTGATTCAATATCCAACAATGTGCACGTTGTGCTTTCTTCCTTGGGAGACACTGAACTTAGATCAAGAGGTAGCTTAGACTGATCATTTGCCACAGAGACTTTCATGCAAAATGCTTCTGCCATCCCCCCAATGTCTCCAATGTGAGTGGAAGGGGCACAAGATTCTGCCTTAACAACTTCATGTGATGAAACAGCATGATATCCTGCAGGAAATTCGGTAAGAGATGCCTGACCAAAGGTTTCCCACGTTGGAAAGGGTACACCTGTTAATGCAAAAGTATCAACACCGACCAATCCATCCCTTGTAAAGTCATGTTTAACATGAGGACCAGATGGCACAAAAGATTGAAGGATCTCTTCCTGATGAGTCTGAGCAGGATTATTAAGCAATAGGGCATGAGACGTATCTGCATCTGATGGTAAAACCGTTGCAAACCTGTTGACCACAGATTCAGTAGAACCCACTGGCACATAGCTATGAGTTTCTACATTCTTGCTGGATAGATCCAACGAGAGACCTGGACCCTGAGGAAGCAACAATCCAGGATCATCATGCCTCTCAACTTTTGGTTGAAGCATCATCTCAAGATCATATTGCTCTCCAGGCATCTGAGAGAGCCTATAAGGTCCACACATATGTGCAGGAATTTCATAAGCATTTAACCGATCATCATGTCTTACAATCCTTTGCCAATTTCCAGCTGCTTGATAGCCTAAATTGGTGCCATCAACTCCAAGGCTGGGCTTGTCTTGATGCTCAACGATAGCGTCCAGAAATGGCCTAGGTGGCCGAAGTGGAGACCTGAGTTTCATACATCCCTCTGAACAACAAGAGTAAATAGCAGGATTGGACTCGTGAACAGTTTTCATATTATTCCCATTCTCCTGTAATAGAGTATCTGAGTGAGCATGTGGCAAAGCTTTCTGACACACAAAATAATCCCCCAACTTGGCCGCTTTCTCAGGCAAGACTCCTGACTGTTGACTAACCCATTCTTCTGGGTAGATTAAGTGATCTGGTGGCGGAACCTGATGCCTTGCATGCTGCTGCTTAAAAGGTTGCCCCGATAACTGGGCAGCAGCCTGAGCTTGAGGTGCTTTATTAACCAGATTGCCTTGAGGTTGAACCCTACTTCCAGTTAAACTTTCTTCTGGAAATTGTTCACTCTGAATTTGCCCCAACGGAACAAACAGATGACCTCCATTCTGCTTTACGTTTGTTTGAGGAGATGAGGGATTAGATACCAAGTGCTGTGAAGATGGAGTAGTGCCTGCCACCACATACCCCAGCTGCAGAACATGATGGAATGGATTTGGAGGAATACCAACAATGTCATCTGGCTGCAGCCACAGATGGTCAGGTTGTCTGTAAACAGAGGTCCCATTGCCCACCACTTGGGAATTCAGATGACCAATTTGAGAAGCAGGTTGAGGAGTGAACTCAAGTGGGAGAGTGTCAGGGTTTGGATAGCACCTGTAATCTGGTTTGCCATAAAAATCCTTGTAGCCACCCTTATATGTGCTCATATACCCTGTGTTCTGAATAGGCTGCAATTCATAGGGTACCAGTTCAGGCCTAGGATCTAATGTGATAGGAGCATTCGGTGGTTTGGTGGCTTGCACACCATCCTGATGTCTTACCGGTGGAGCTATGGGGCATTGCGCTGGTTGCACCAGACCCATTAAGGGTACAGGTTTCTCAGATTCAGGCAAAGCAAAAGGATCGGGAGGACCAATTCTATTAAGAATGGACCGAGATGCTGCAGTCACGGACTGAGAGGAAGCCGTTAAAAATGCAGAAGGCAAGCTCGATGGAACATGCACTTCCACAAACTCCAATGGATTAGGGTGCGCATACGGCACATTTGCAGCGTCAGGAGAGGCTGGACTAAGCGATATCAAAGATGGGGACGGAAGGACTGTACCCTCTGCATCTACCTGGACTTTCAGAGCAGCATCTGCAACATCAACACCACCTGGAGGACTATCTGTGGTCTGTGTAGACACACTGTCCTTTCTTTTGATTGCATTCTCGGGCATTATCCCATTCACGGCCTCCACATACCTCTGCCCTGAATCTTGATCATCTCCAAACTGCATGATTCCAGATTGATCAATCTCATCAGCAGAGAAAAGGAACACCCTAAGCTTTGAAGAAGACAAACCATCCACTGACCCTTCCAACAACTTATCGTACTCTTCCATCATGTTCTCCACATCTTCGTCGCAAGAAACAGACACCAAGGCATCGAGATCCTCATTGGGGAGCTGGTATTTGATAACGACCGACTGCCCGTAAGCCTCTTGCATCTTCTGCATCAGTTCTTGATAGCTAACACCCTTCCTAGTGCTGATAATCCTAGTCTGCCCGCCCACATATCTAAGCATCCCATCGCTCGGCCTCGGCAGGATCTTACCTCCAAAACTACAAAGAAACTTCACCTTCTTCGCCCCAGTATCATCACCCCCCTCGGCATTCCCCGAATCATGACCTGAATTCGCGGTATCGGCATGGTGTCTAGACCCGCCATTGGAACCTTCATCAACACCACGCTTACTCCTCGAACCCTCATCAGTTCGATGCTGGATCAATTCTCCTGCCGAGGGTTCAGGCACCGCATTGCCCCCCATCCAATTCACCGGAAAATCCAAGCCCCCTGCCAGAGGAGGTGGCATCATCTGTCCATTCCAAACCACCCTAAACTCGGTGCAGCCGCCGCCATGAACAGCAGCAGCGTGGGCGCCGAACGAATCACAACCCCAGAGGGAAGAAGCATCCTTATCAAACCCCAACCTAGACCTTGGGCTACAACTAGCAACACCAACGCTGCGGCCACCCGAAACCACATCATGAACCGAAGCCAGACGGGGATCATCGACGATCTTTCGACCGGAACTCAATGGCCTGAGGTCTTTCGCTACAGAGTTCTGATCAACCGCCATTAGAACACTAGAAACTAGAAAGCAAGCCCAAGAAAACCGTAAATTCGATAATTGACCGAAACCCAGCTAGGGTTTTCACCACCAAGAGCAAAAGCTGCTCAGAAAAACCCTACAAGAACGAACAAGATAATCAAAGAAGAGGGCACACCGCCAGAGAGGAAGAAGAAAAAGAAATGCAGAGATTGCGATCGCGAAGCAAACGAAAGAATACAATCCACCCTAAAGAAACACGAAGAAGAGAGGAAAAGAAGGCACAGAACGAAGAAAGAAGAGAGAGAGAGAGAGAGAGAGAGAGAGAAAGGGAAGAGGAGTACCACCAAAAGGGGGGAAGAAAATGGGCCGTCCTGCTGCAGAGCCGCCGGTAATCTGTAAAAAGGAAAGCGATGGAGTCTCTCTT